>NC_058412.1:20886916-20964467 GCF_002201575.2 Neomonachus schauinslandi | reverse complement strand
TGGTGACGGTGATGGTGTTGATGGTGATGATGATGATGGTGATGGTGGTGATGTGATGATGGTGATGGTGGTGATGGTGGCGACGGTGATGACAGTATGGTGATGATGGTGATGGTGGTGGTGATGGTGGTGATAGTGATGGTGGTGACAGTGATGATGGTGATGGTGATGTAATGGTGATAGTAGTGATGGTGGTGATGGTGATGACACTCGGGAAAGGGCAGGGATTTGCCCCAAGCCACAGTGGTGATCAGGAAAAGGGCTGCGTGCAGGCACTGACCCTACTACTCCCAATGACCTGGTTGGCCCTCTGAGTTGTGTGAAGCCATCAGCTGCATATGCTGCCAGAAAACTCGGAGAAGAAATGGAGCTGGGGCGTCCCAGGCTCCCCACAGCTGGGGGAGGTGCAGATCCGGCCCAGAGTGATCTCGAGAGGAAATATGTCCTCAGGAGAGGCCCCACACTGCCTCCAGGTTTGGTCTGACTCAGAGCCACCCAAGGGGTGGAGATGGCCAACCCAGAGTCCTAGAGTTGGTGTCAGGAGATCTCGGTTTCTCCAGGTTCTACCTCCAACCAGACTTGCTACCTGGCACAAGTTTCTGAGGCCATCACTAAACCTCGGTTTCCCTATCTATAAAATGGGTCCCTCTATCTTACAGAGAGGAAACTACAGAGGCAGTTAAATTTGTGTCTTTAAAAAACCATTAAACTCAATGGAAAGTTTTGCTGCCTTATCAATAATGATGGTGGCGAGGCTTGGGGTTCTTGAGGCAAGCAAAGGGTCAGCATGTAGTTGGAAACCCAAGATCTTTCCACTGACCTCCTGATGCCTCCTTCCCCACACAACGCCTTGGCAGCATGGACTTGATTTCCATGCCTTGGTGTCAGGAGGGAGAGCAAGACAAACATGTACCTGGATTATCTTACAGGGCAGAGCTGGCCTTCCGTGGGAAAAGCAGCTCTCCTGGATAAAAGCAGTGAGATTCAGGCAGTGGGGAAAGTTCACATTTTGTTAGATGGACAGTTGGACTTTGAAAGCTATTTTGTAGTCCCGAAGACAACATTTTCTGAGTCTGGTCAGAGTTGGAGGGAGGGACCAATTCCCTGCTCTGTGTAGTGTCCTCTGTGTCCGCCAGAGGGCAGCAGTTCCTCACTGCTCAGAGCAGCGGTGACCACGTTTGGACGAGTGTAGCTGCAAGGCTGCCATTGCAGGGGAGAAGCCTGCGGGTTCGGGCCAGCAAAGATGGTGGGGTTTGCTCCCAAACTCCCCAGGCATCTGGCCAGGAAAACACTCTTTCTGATTCCGCTCATTCAGGTTCCTGGTTTCCCTGTGAGGCTGCCCAAACCCTGACCCCTTGCTCTGTAACCATCACCCTCTGCACTGTAGGCTCCTTAGGGCCAGACCTTAACTCATTTCTCGGTGTGAGTGGCTGCGTGCCTGGCTGAAAGCAGGTGCCCATGGACATGTGTCTGTAGAATGCATGAATGAAGGGAAGGCAGGCACTCACATGTCGGTGGGGAGGGGGTACCGTTCCCGCTCCTTCACAGGCAGCACGAAGTAGGGGACCCGGGGCACCATGCCCGTCTTGTCTAGATAGTACTTCCGATGCCGCTGTGCCATCTACAGCTCGACCCAAGGAAGAGATGACAGGCTGTTAGTATGCAGCAGTGACGCGGGGCCCCTGCAGTTCCCACCTGGCTATACCTGGGCAGGGTGTGTGGGCTGCCTCCCCTAATGCCCCTGTTGGAGTCCCCAGCTGGGTATCCCCTCTGAGACCAGCTTCCCATCTGTCTAATGGGGATAATGGCCCACAGCGTACCAGCTTTGCTAGGGAGAGTAAAGGAGACAAGCAACCAGCAGAGGTAAGGTATGTGACTCCTGGCTCAGCAGGTGGCAAGTTTGTTTCTCCCTCCCCCCTCCTCCCCAGGACTGGGGGGTCCTCTGTGTGAGAGCCATGATGGAGAGCAAAGACCCTTCTGTGCCCATTGACACAGTCCCCCAGCCCCTGGACGTCTGACAGCGTTGACCCGGTCCTCTCCCTGGGGAAGCTGCCTTCTCATACATTCTCTGCCCTAAGGACCAGGAGGTACTCGTGTCCTTGAACTCAGGCTGGAGGGATGTTTGCAAGAGAAAAGAGGGAGAGAGTGGGGTTTCTAGGAACACAGCAGAGAATGAGCCCCGGCCCCCAGTGAGGTGGGCGAACACCTCGGTGCCTGTGGCCCCCAGGGATGTGTCTGAACCGGACCCAGAGGAGGCTTTAAGAGCCAGAGGAGCAGGACCAGAACATCAGGGGGTGGGCAGTTAGGTTCCAGTCTGGGGCTGAGGTTGACTCGGGGCACATCCTCAGAGGGTCTGTGAAACAGAGAGGTGTCAGGTGGGCACCAGGACCCAGGTGGGCAAGGACAGTCGGCGACGGGGGCTTAGTGGGCCCTATGTGTGTGTGTGTTGGGGGGGGGTCATCCTGTAGGTGAATCTTTGGCCTTTTACTCTAGTAGGAAGTAAGCAAGGGCCCACAGGGCCACGGGGCAGAGGTGAGGGTGGGCACATCCCCAAAGGTTCCAGTTCTACCCGCAGTGGGGGTAAGCAGGGACAAGAGCCCCAGGAGTCCCTGGGATGGAGGGGGCATCTAAGAAACCGAGTCCCAAGCCCTGTCCCCAGTGCCCCTAGCCAAACTCATAGGTTCCTTGCTATCTCAGGGGCTCAGAAAAAGCAAACAAAGTCACTCTTTGAGGGTGAGAGGTCTCTGGCCCCGCCATCGCTCCAGCCCACTCCCCCACCGCCACGGAGAGGAGGTAGCAGCCCAGCCCAGGGCAGCCCACCTGGTAGAAACCCACGAGTTGGGCGGAGCGGTCACTATCCAGGTTGAAGCGGGTGTAGACGGGGGTGTGCAGCCAGCGATCCCGGGTGTGGGAGCGCTTACTCAGCACCAGGTCGGGGTTGGAGGAGAAGAGGGTCGGGAAGTGGCCGCCTTTGCTGAAGGGAGTGTGGCTCTTCTCCAGGGCAGCGTGGCGTTGGTCCTGGAAGTACTTGAGGGTGGTGGTGCCGTAGGGGGAGCCAAAGGAGAAGGCCACACTGGGGACATGGCCTTGGTACCTGCCATGGTAATGGGGAGTGAGGAGAACGGGAAGGGAGATCAGTGCAAGGTTCCAGGGCCAGTTCCAAGAGAGGCCCTGAAAACCCAGGGATGGGGTCAGTGGGCCCCGTGGGTCACTTCTGGGCTTTGAGAAGCTTCCCTAAGGGGCACTGCCCAGCTCGGGGCTCCGGGGCACGATGAGGGAAAGAGGCTCTGGGCCTCTCCTCCCTATAGAGGACGGTCATCCCTCCAGACTAGAGGCTGAGGCAGGGACTAGAGCACCGGGGCCCCATCCTGAGCCCCAAGCAAGCCTGCAGACAAGTCACTCTCCATTCCGAAGATGGGAGGCCTCCTACTGCTATCTCGTTAAGGGTCGCGAGAATATCAGAAGTTAGGGGGACACAGCAGTGTGATGATGCTGTCAGACTGGTTGCAGCCAAGGCCTGGGTTCACATGCTGCAGCCTTTGGCCTCGGGAGGCGCCACTCACACCGGCTGCCAGGAGCCCCATCGCCCACTGCAACCACGGAGGCCAGCGAGAGGGGCAGGGGTCTGGCGAGTGGGGCCCCCGGAGACCCCGGGGAACACACGCCCGCACAGGATGCTAAGGAGCCCCAGTCGGGTGAGATTTACACAGAGAGCCAGGCTTGCTGCGGCCAAGTGAGGGGAGACCGGCGACCCCCGAAGAGCAGGAGCGTCAGACTTTGTGCAAGGGACAGAGATCAATGCTTTCCCGGTCAGTGCTTCTCACCTCCTAAAACCCGGCCTGGACCCCATGGTGCCCTTGAAATGGCCCTTGACAAGGCCATCACGGGTCGCCTGCCGCACTGGACGTTGGTGACCTCTGCCTTCTCGAAACGCCGCTCCTGGATTTTAGGACACTATTCTCTCCTTGTCTGCTGGTCTTCACCTGCCTCTCTGACCATTCCTTCCCGGTTCCCCCCCGCCCGCCATGATGCGCCTCCTCTGCTCTCTTCCTCCAGGGTCCATCCTGAGCCCACACAGTCCCCTGCGTGATGGTATCCATGCCGAGGCCTTAACCGTCACCCTTGTGTGGATGACCCCTGGTCTTCATCTCCAGCCCAGAAGTTCCCTCAGACTCTCGTAGACAGTGGCACACTAGACCTTTCCCTCAGATGTCCCAGGCACTATCGCTCCCCACCACCTCCCCAACAGCTAGTCCCATCTTGGTGAAGAGCACTGGCCAGATGGCCACGCTGCCTCTTACCTGGACCGTGGCCGCAGCAACCCCTCATCCTCCTAACCACGCTCTTACCTCCCACCCCGTTCCCATACTTCAGCAGGACTGACCTTCTAAAGTCAAGCCCTTAGCGTGGCATTCAAGGCCATCTGAGAGTGGACCTCGCCTCCTTCTACAGCCTCACCAGCTGTCCCGCCCCGGGTTGTAAAGAGCCATTTGCAGTTTCCTGCCTGTAGCTGCTCTTTCTCCCTCCCACCCCTTGTCTCTCCCATGGCATTTGCCCTGTGCCCCCCAGCCATCAGAAATGCCTGCCCTCTCCCGCCGCTCCTGATGCTTGCCCACAAATACTAAAGGATCCCATTAAATACTGTGAGCCTTAAGAAGCTAAATACTATGGGGCCCCTGGGTGGCTCAGTCAGGTTAAGCATCCAACTCTTGATTTCAGCTCAGGTCATGATCTCAGGATCGTGAGATTAAGCCCCACACTGGGCTCCACTCTCAGCACAGAGTCTGCTTGGGATTCTCTCTCCCTCTGCCTCTGCCTCTCCCCCTGCTCGTGCTCTCTTTCTTTCTTGAATAAATAAATCTTTTTTAAAAAAACAGACCTGTCCTATCACTTCCTTGAAGATCCTTTCCTTGCCACCTCTTCCAGGTCTAGGTGGGTCGTGTTCTCTGTTCCCATCCCACCCCTAGCCAAACCTCACTCTGAATGCCCTTGTCTCTGTCTTCCGCCACTAGGCTGGGAGCTCCTTGAGCACAGCTGGCTCATGTCTAACCTCTGGATCCCCAGTTTTCAGCACCAGGTCTGGCACGCGGTCTGAGTAGGAAAAGTTTAGGGAACAAACAAAATGAGTGGCTGCATGCCTACAGCATCAGTGATGTTTCCAGCTGGGCCCGCTCACACAGATGCCCGACGACCGTGCTGCAGGGACCCCCAGCACCTCCCCCGGGGCCTCCCCTGCTGGGATGCCAGGGGCCTCGCCTGCGCTCAGCTGAGTTCTCTTACCAGGGAAGCCCCAGGGAGTGCGGGGAGCCTGCCGGCCCCTGCGACATCACAGGCTTCCCCGTCTCACCAGGCCAAAGCGCACTGTGGTCTAAGGTCCGCGCTTCAGGGTCACCTGCAGCAGCTGCTCTGGGCCTCGGCCTCCTCACCAATAAAATTAGAGAGCAGTGCATGGCTTGCTTTTTCCCATCAGGCGGGAGTCAGGAAGCCAAGCCTGGGGATTACTGACAGGCCTTCCAATTGCTCTCCACTGTGGGCAAAATAGAACAAGAGCCCCTCCCTGGTTCCTGGCCCTACCCCCCCTCAGCAGCTGTGCCCTTCTAGAATCTTGCAGCACTTGAGGTTGCCTGGGCCCAAGCAGGGAGTGAGGGGAGAAGCCTTCCACTGCACTCAGGCATTCGCCCAGCCTTCCCTCTCCTGCCCGTGGCTTCTCTCCATCCTTGAGACCATGACCCTCAGGATCCTAACCTGCTCCCACCTGCCTCTGCCCTTCTGCTGGATCCTCCCGAGTTCCTCGATGATGGCTGGGTCTCCTTCTCTCCTGGAAAGACAGTAGGGCTGGTGATGCCTGTGAGGTCACCTTGGCCACTTCCGGGACAGAGTCCTCCTCTTTGCCACGGTTTCCCCCCTCCTGGGTCTGGAGCCTCCCCTCCTGCCCTCCCTCCGCCCCCATCAGTCTCTCTCTATTTCTCTCAGCCTCTGTCCTCCCTCCTTGCCATCTATACTCTCTCCTGCTCTCTTAGCTTCTTCCTCTCTGCCTATAAACACGCACATTTGTGTGCATTTTTCCCAGGTTGCAAAATCCTCCAGTGGGCCTTGCCCCCTTGCATCCCACTCTTTCTCTTCCTTTATTCCCGGATTTCCCTGTGGAATGTTCTGTACCTTCTGCCTTTGTTTCTCCCTCTCCCATTCTTCCCTTGACCTCCCTCAGTCTGATTTTTCACCACCACCTCCCCCCCACCCCGGCTTCAATGTGAGCCTGTATTTTTTCATTAAAGTAATGTAAAATCATCCAATTGCCAAATCCAACATCCTCGGCTCACCCTTTCTCGGTGGCAACACTCGCGCTGATGCGGAAACTCATTTGCAAGAAACATAACCTGAGCGGTAGAAACAGAGTTCCTGAGAGTTCTTTGCGCTATGTATGAAACCTAATAACAATATAAGCTAGACAGTCAAGCAGTCAGAGTCCGGCAGTAGGAAGAAGCTTCTTCCTTCCTCCTGATAAGTCCTTCCACATGGAGGGAGCTCCCTACAGACGTGCCTCCGACTTCCACTTGTCCTTCCACCTTCAGGTGGAAGAACGTTGGGCTGGCGGGCTGAAGAGGGAAAGGAGGCTTGTTGAAGCCCACCCATCCCTCCCCCTTTTCATTGGAAGCAAGCCAGCCCACACGGCTCCTCGGTGCTGTTTTGGGCAGACACACTCTCTCCTTCAGGAGGAGAGCCTGCCCCAATCCAGCCCTTTGCCACCTCCTTCTGGGGTCCAGTACCAGCCCTGTTCTCCCATATCAGCTTTCACTCTTTTATCTTATTTCTCCAGTGGTTCAGAAGGCAGGAATGAAAGAGAGGCTGGTCATCAGGTGCTGTCAAACCCCAACAGAAAGATCATAAAGCGACAGCATCAAAATGAGAGAAAGGTTGTCTGCAACATTCTGTCGGGACAAGAGCGTGACCCAAGAACATCAGACTGACCAAGCAGCCATTCAGATAGAAAGGCAGCTGCTGGTCCTTTCCCGGCAAGAAAGAGCTCAGGAACCAAAGCAACCCATAGGCTCTCCTTGCAAGTAGCGTTCAGTGACGAAATCCTGCCAACTAGGAAGTGATTCAAAAGAAAGAAATACCCAGAATGTAGAACCTCTGTGAAAAGGAGTGGTGGTTAGCTTCAAATCTATTTAAGTATGGAACTAGAAATAGCAGCGAGGTGAAGTCTGGTGACAGCGCAGAACGTAAATGTTATAAAACCTGTCGAGGGGAAAAATAATTTCGGCAAGAAAAATTGGGGGGGTGGGTGGAGGGGCGATGGGAGTGCACTTACGAAGAATTTATAAGCAGAGTCAACCCATAGCAACTAAATTTAAAATGTGTTGTTGAAAAACACACAACACAGTGACTCTCACCCCTGGATGGTTTTTATTTTCCCTCCCTCCCTCTCTTTTAGACGGATCTTTTAGGAATTAATATCTCTTGAGCTGAATTAGCATTTATCTAAAGTCTGGGGATTCTTCCATTTTATGCCAGCATCTTTCTCTTCAGTGAAGTCCTAGTAAGATTACATTTCATGATTTTCATTTTAAAATAGCAAATGTGGCATGATCATATTTTTATAGAATTGCTTTGTCTATCTTTCTATCCACCCAGCCAGCCAGCCATCAAGTCTTTTTGCTGAATAGACGCCCAATGAGGAACTGGAAGGAAGTTCACCAAAGCTAACCCTGGTTCATTCTAGGTGTTCAGATTTGGGGTGCTTTGTTTCTTTCTGCTTTGTACGTGTATCTTTTTTTTTTTTTTTAAAGACAGTGAGATAGTGTTAAGAATTACTTTACTGGGAACCTACTGTGCGCCAGTGTTGGGAATCCAGAGGTCCACAAGCCTCAGCCCTTCTTCCTCCTGCCTAACCCCTCATTCCGTATTTACTGAGATACACGGTGTGTGTGCAAGAGCTCTGATGCCTTTAAATGCAGGGAGAGAGGCGCATTCCCCGGGGTGGGGTGGGGGCGGGATTGGTGGAGCCCCAAGAAGGGCCTTCCACTGGGGTCAGGCTTTGAAGAGAACCTCAGTGTGGAGGGGGATGGCCTGGGAGCTCGTTCTCTTCCCCTGCTTATCTTCTAGGTGCTTCCAGATGCCCCAGAGTCCTCTCCTCTTTTCAGAGACCCACTCCCTCTGGGAAAGCTCATTTATGTTGGACTTCCAATACTGCCCATACACCAAGGATGCCCAGAGCTGTGTCTCTGTGTTTCTTCTCCCGGCTAAGGATTCACATACCTAGTCGTTCATATAGGGCTTGCCCACGAGTGCCAGGTGCAGACTGATCAAAACCAGCCTGTTCCTCCTCCTCCTGGATAGCTCTGCCTGGCTTAATGACACCCATATCCACCCCTTACCAGCCAGAACCCGGGATTCACGCCATCCTCCCTTCTCCATCCCCCTTCTGTCCCTAGGCCCTGTGCTTCTCCCATGGCTGCCAGCCTGGCTCTTCGCTTGCCGGAGCAGTTTCCAGTCTCCCAGACCAAGGCTCACCCCTCCAGCCGGCTGTCCACACTGCTGCCAGAATGATCTTTCTCAAACATGCATCACATCACTAAGGCTCACCTCTCCCTTCTCGCTTCCCCACGTGCGCCCAATGCCCCGGAAGCGTCACATGCTGCCCACACCTCTGAGCCTTCGCACACATCCACCCAACCGGGATGCCCTGTCTCCTCCTGCCCCCGGGGGGTTCCCCACCCTTTCACAGAACCAGGGCTCTCTGTCGCTTTCCCTAACCACACACCCTCTACCAAACGTGAATGTGTCACATCCTTCGTCCACGCTCAGGCGCACATTCATCCACCTCCTCTGCTGATCTGTGTTCCCCTCTATCCTCAGCACCTACGCAGCACCTAACACAGGACTAGTGCTCAATAAACGTCCGCTGGAGGGGGCAGAAGTCCCGAAACCCGGGGGGCACCATGTCCCAGAACACTGCTTTCAAGGGGCTTGGCTCTGATCTGCAGAGCGCACGCGGGCACACAGCGTCCCACCCACAGGGGCCTTGGTGCTCCTCGGAAGAAAGGAGCTATAGAAATGTGACGTGTTCCTATGATTCTTGTCTTCACCACCCCCAGGCTCTCTGCCATACTCCTCCTCTGCTCCCCGATTTTCCACCTTCTCTGAATGCCAAGATATTTGCATCCCAATAGAATAGAAGCCCCCTCCTCCGCAATCCTCCTAAGGTTGGGTTTCTGATCCTGTTCAGAGTTTGCTGCTCGGGGAGGGGCGCAGGGGTGCGCACATATGTGCACACGTTCACATTCATATAGCACTCAGAGGGCATGCCTCGGCTAGCCAGGTCTGTGTCCCCTGCCCGCGCTTGCAGCTGTGTGCCTTGAGGGCGACCCTGTGTGGTTCTACCGTAAAGCTTTCCGAAGGCCTGTTGTTGGTCGTGTGGCCGGCCGTGGTAGAAAGAACCAAGGGGAATGGCAGGCATGGCAGGTTTCATAACGGGGCATCCAACAGTCCCTACGGTGCTGCCACACCTCCTCCTTGACCCCCTCCTCAGCCACCTGCACGCGAGCTGGGAGACTGTGCTCAGCGGGGACCCCCGGCAATGATCTTGTGTGTATTCCTGTGCGTACGGGGAGCAATCCCTCCCTGCCTCTTGATGGCCCTGGTTGGCCCCACACCTGACATTAAAATTAATTACCGTGCCATCAGAGATCCCATGAGCAGCCTTATTAACTAATTAACTTGTGACTATTTTCAGCACGTCCTCATTCCACGCGCGCCTTCTCCATAACACTTCCTGCGGAGTACAGGGCCAGCAGACCCTTCCCCTGGGCACAAACTTTCAAAGGCTCCCCGTTGTCTAGGAAATTAAGTACAAATGGGCTAGACACTCAAGGACCTGCTTGACGTGGGCCCCTGGGAGAGATCTTTCCAACCTTCTCATCCACTTCCTTGTTGCAGCTTTTCCACTCCAGCTAAACAGGCTTTTGTTGCTCTGGAGGCATATCCGGCCAGCACCTTCACCCCTGCCTCTCCTTGGGCCATCCCCTCCATCCCGAAGACACTCCTCTCCTCCTCTCCCTGCCTTGGGACCTTAGCCATGCCTCAAGGTCCATTTCTAAGACCTTTTCCATGGAGCCACCCACAGACCACGCTTGTCCTCTCCATTGAACTGTCTGTGCCCTTTGTGACTCTTTTTTTATTTAAGTTTTTATTTTTTTAAGTCATCTCTACACCCAACGTGGGGCTCGAACTCATGACCCCAAAATCAAGAGTCATCATGCTCTTCCAACTGAGCCAGGCAGGAGCCCCCCTTTGTGACTCTCTTCTGTCCCAGTTCACATTCTGGCTATATTGCAATTACCTGGGCCTTTAGTCTAGTCTTTCTTTCTGAAGTATAAACTCCGTGGGGAGAGAGGGAGGTGTTCTCCTCCTGTCTGCATCCTGGCATTCCTGGCCCTCAGGAGATGCTCTGTACATATTTGTTGAAATGAACTGACAAATGGAGGCACATTTTAAAGGGCTGATGATTCTTCTGGAAAGAAGGAGGGTCCCTGTTACAAAGCCTAGGTCTCCAGGGGCCCCTGGCACCCTGTTCTTAGGAAGCCTCCCAGTTCTTCCGGGTTGTGTGAGAGGTATCAGTTGCCTATCTGGGCACATGGAGTCTCCTACATCCCTTTGGCATGTGGCCTTTGTTTTGTAGCCAAGGATGCACAGGCCTGTCTCCAGGGCTGCACCTGCAGCACCAGGGCCTGGGCTGAAATGGAAGGGGGTCCCCTGTCCCGGCCTGGCCCGGTGAGGTCTCAGGCCTGCAGCAGTTGGCAGGGGCCGGGGGTGTGCTAGAGGTGGTGAGTACTGGCTCCTACTGGCTGAAGGGAGCTGATTACTAAAGTTCCAGGATTTTTTTCAAGCTGTTGTTAAACAAGCCAGCATTAAAATTTAATTGTAAAAAAAATTAAATTATATAAAGTCACAATTAAAGAAATTATATTGAAAACAAAGGTGATAAACCCTCAAAACTGATCACTCCCTGATTATGTCACTATGTTTCACCACCGTCCGTGTCCTGGAGTTTAGTTACGACTCTTGCATGTGTAGGGTGGAATGATCGGATCCGTGTGCTGCTATGCACCTCTTCCCAGCTCTGCACTGTGACACTGTGCTGCTAGCTTGAAATCAGCCACAGTGGGAGGGTTCATACCACAGACAGGAGAGAAATGCTGCAGATCAAGTCTTTTTCCCTCCAGAGAGCTGGCTGTCTAGGGATTCCGGGTAAGGGGACATAGTCACCTCTGTGTGGCCACCTTCTTGAGAATGTCCTCTTGATAGTGGAATGCACTGATTTTAGGGTCTTGCGGCCCCTAAGGCTCAAGCCCAGCTCAGTGGCAGATAGGGGCCCAGCTGCCACTCCAGGCAGACAGAGGGAAGTGACGGGGGGGCAAGTCGCCCTGCCCTTGCTCCTGGTGAGAGCCCCTGGGCAGAGCTGGGGGCGTCAGGGGCAGCAGCAGTCCGGCCATGAATGAAGGCACAGTGGCGGGTCAAGTGTTTGGATGAAGAGCCTGGTGAGGTGCGGTGAGAGGCAGAGAGCAAGGGGATGGATACCACTTAGATGTGACCTGCAAGCAGGAGGCACAGAGCCCCCACTGAGGCTGGTCTCATCCCTTGAAAAGCCTTACAATCCCAGGGACTTGGACCCAAGAATTCCCTGCTCACTGCAGGGAGGGCACACAGGCCAGGCACTGGCAAGGTGCCTGAGGGCTGTGTTGCCCAGAGCAGCAAGGAACCAGGAGGAGCTCCCTGGCAACGAGTCTGAAGCCCAGCATCCTGTTTCCCTTGGTACCCAGAATCAGGCCTTGAACACGGCAGGGATCTAACTAATGGTAATAGCTAACAATTGGAGGGATTGAGGAGAGCCTGGGTGCTGAAGTCACATGGACATGGCACGGTAACTTGCTGAATGACCCCAGGCAAGCTGTTCGTTTCTCATCTGGGTTGTTGCAAAGGTTTTTTAGAGAAAGTGTGTAAAGAGCCCTGCACAGTGCCTGGTACACAGTAGGTGCTCATACCCGGGGGGCTCACACTGCCGGCTTGTCCATCACCAGCTTGGGACTCAAGCAAGTTCCCCTGGGCAGACCTCAGTGACCACATCTGGAACAGGAGGGGGCTGGGCCACAAGATCTCCCAAGCCCTTACCACTGGGAATATGCTCTGCCTCTAAGAATAAAACTGGTAAGGGGGATGATTTGAGTGTCAGAAGAGACTGGCTGTGCTTAAAATCCTGTGATTAATATTTATAATTAATTATCCAGGTGTGGTAGGGAACCTGGGATTCTTTCATTAAGTTAACAAAATGAGGTAGCATTTAGAAACAAAAGATAATTCATTCCTCATCGATGGGGATTTTAGGGACAGCATATCCCTCCCAGAAAGATCCGTGGCAAAAGCCGCAGATACAGGTTCAGCTATTCAGACTAGTCCAGCTCACGCTTGGAGCCTTCTTTATGATTCACTTGTTATCACAATTTCTAGATCAATCCCAGGACTGGGTGCTCGAGGGAGCTGCAGACGAGGGGCATGGATAGAAGAGCAACACAGGATCGCTCCTGAAATACACAACCCCTCCTGGCCCCAGACAGAGTGGGGGGGACACTTGGGGAGGGTTAGGTCCCACCTGGGGATGGTGGGGATCTGAAGAAAAAAATATAATAATGTATAGAATGAAACCCCATAATAAACACCCAGAATGTGGTATGAACACCACTCTCCAGGGCTGCCAAGATGGCTTTGAACTAAGCCTCATGTGATTACACTGCAACGGGGACCCATCAAGGGCGGCCCCTGCTTGTATGTCTTATAACAAACCTGGCACATCCCAAGCGCTCAGCACGTCTTTGTCAAAGGAATGCCTAAATGAAGGAAAGGATTAATAGGAAAATCCTAAGCCACCTTTTCTAACACACCTGGCTTGACATCAGGAGCGTCTCAGAACCCAGTCCCTGCCCTCCGCGCCCGGGGCGACTGGTGGGGGAGAGAAAGAGAATCTTACACCCTGGGGGAAAAGCTTGGGAGTGGAAATCTCAGACACTTTGACAGAAGGGGCCACAGAATGGAAGAGACCGTCAGACTTGCATCTTAGATGTGTGGGGCTTGATACCAGCCAGAGAAAGGAAAGGTAGGTTTGACCCTGCATCTGAAAATGCTAAAGGCAAGGCAGATCTGCCGACTGGGAAGCTTTCAAAGCCAGCATTCTGTGAGGATTAGGTGAGATCGGTGGGAGAACCGACCACAAAGTCCGGCGGCCAGTGCACCCGCCGTGCCAGATTCTTCGAAACCCACCCAGGCGCCCACCCGGTCTCCTTCAGTCCTTCATCCGACAAATACGACTCCTGCGCGAATCCTGGGGGCGCCACACCGGGCTGGGGCCCGAAAAGACGGCTCCCTTCTCAGCTCCCCACGCTCTCGCTCCCGCCCAGGCGTCTCCAAACACCAACCTCACGCGGGGGCTCCCGCGCCTCCCCCTTCCCGGGCCGCAGGCCAGGTGTGCTCGGCGCTCGCTGGGAACCCACTTTCTACGAACGTGGTCCCGGAGAGTCCCTGCCACCCCCTGCCCTGAGCGCTCCAGCCCCGGGGGAGGCCCCCAGCCAGAGGAACCGTTGGCGCTCGCGGTTCCCTCAAACCCCAAAGGCGCGGGGACGGAGATTCGAGCGGGAGGAGGGTTCTACGGGCGAGACGGGGACTCCACCCCACGGGTTCAGGCGGCGGCCTGGGGGCGCGGCGGCCTTACCCGGGCATGAGGCCGGGGGGCACGTAGGCGGCATTGAACTCGGTCAGTAGGGTGCCCGCGCTGCGGGAGGCCATGGTGGGTGCGGTGAGCGCGCAGCGAGCCCGGCGCCCCAGCGCTCCCCGCCCGACGGTAAACAGCCCGGGGTCACCCGGCAACCGCGCGCGGGGCAACGTGACTGGGGCCCAGCGGCCGCCGCGTTCCGGGGGGCCCACAGCCCTCCTCCTGTGGACCCCGCCAATCGCCGCTCCCACCCAAGCGCCAGGCCTGGGCTCATCTCTGTGCTTCACCGCCGGCCCGCGCGTGTGCCGACGCGCAGATGCGGGATGAAGGTGGGAACTCGCTGGAGAGGCCTGGCCGGGGGTGCGCCCTGAGCGCGCTTCTGTCCGCTGCGGGGCTGGCGGACCCGGCCTGGGGCGCCCGCGCTTCGGAGGCGGAGCAGAAAGCGGCAGCCTCATCGCCGCTCTGCTCCAGGAGCCCGAGTGGCCGCAGGGACCCCAGGAGCCAGCGCTCCCCGAGTCTGCCCGCGCACCCCAGTTCCTCAAGGGGAATTGTCTTCATTACTCTCTCGTCTCTCCCTGGGAACTTCCTTCTCACCCGGTCTTGCCCGGCAGACTACTCCACACGAGTGGTTTATAAGTAAGGGGCCAAAAGCAAATCGAGGAAAGATCTGGGTGTGTGATTTACACCTGTCGCCAGTTCTGAAGTTCAGTCCACAGGGTTGGCTTGTTTGCACCAGAGAGCAAACTTGCCCAAAGCCCCGGTGAGGTTTCCTTGTAACAATGCTTCCCTCCTATAACTGCTGCCCCCACATCCCATTTTTCCAGTGACCCTCATGCCAGCCCTGGTCTTTAACTGGGGTGCGAGAGAGCCGTGACAGGCTCCAAGGCGACATGCTCTTTGCAACTTGGAGCCAAACCTGCCTCCCAGCTCCCTTGCAGCACTCCTGGTAGTAAGAACCCTCTGCCGTTTACCCTTGGCCTTCACAGTTTCATTCAATCCTGTGGGAGGAGAAGTGTTATCTTCACAGCTGACTCTGTAAATGGCAGCTGATGAAGACCGTAGACATTAATGAGCTTGCAGGATGCTTTTGCAACCAGAATTCTCGAAAGGCTTTCGCGGACAGATAACAATGGGATTGGGGGGGGGGGGGGCACGAGTTTCCAAGGGATGCAAGAAGCAGGAGAACTGAGGCCGGGGGAGGAAAAGGATCTGACGGGGGAATGAGTGGTTGCAGACCAGGCAGAAGGACTCTCCGCCAGTCCTTCAAGCTGCAGTCAGATCTGTGTATTTCTAAACGCCCCATGCAGAATACGAGCAATAATAAGAAAAACATTTGTAAAAGCTGTAAAAGAACAACTCTCAGTTCAGGTGTGCTGTACTCCAGGAAGATGTTCCCCTGGCCAAGGTCAAGTGCCCACTCTCTCCCCCATCATGACTTCCTTCCTACCTGTGAACCCAGCACCCTGTGTTCAGTTTGTCTGTGTTCCAGCGAGTCTTCTGCTTGGGGTCCAATACCATATCACATTGACCCCTGAATCCCCAGCACCTGGTACTTGCAGGAGTTAGTATATGTTTGTTGAATAAATTTTGTAGTAAGAGTTAAAGAAATGGGTAATAGTAGGGAGAGTGGAAATTTAAAAAGTGAGATCTGGCTTAGGTTTCTGAGGGTCAGCTGGCTCAGCTAAAGGGTGCTATGTGTTGGCAGGATGGAATTACTGCCATTTTATCGATATAGAAACCGAGGTGCAGCCAAGCTCAATGCCTTCTTTAGGGCAAGTTCATGGGCTTTTTCCTAAAGATGCACAAGCCTCTTGAAATTCACCCCCTACAGGAGAGAACCACGAGAGGGCCTAGGGAGGAGATGGATCTTTTTTTCCTATCAAGTGCCACTAAGCCTTATAAATAAAGATCACTTAATGACCTCATTTATGGAACATGCTAGTTAATTTGTTTTTTAAAAAAGAGACATTAAACTTACCTGGTTTTAAAATTTTTTTGGATATTCATTTGTATTCAATAGATACAATAGACTGAAATACTCTTTGCTTCATTGTGGTTAGATAAAAGTGAGAAAGGAGAGCAGCAATTGAGGAAGGAAAGGGAGAGAAGGAAATAGAACATAAATAGAAAAAGAAAAAAGGCAATGTGGCAAAGAATTATCTAGAAGGAGGCTCCTGTGACATCCTGCAGGTCACTGGACTGTAGAAATCAAAAGGACTAACCTCTTGTTAGCATGCTGTGAAAGTTTAATACTTCCCTTTTTGAACCTTTAGGCTCTGTTCCAGATAGGTCACCAAGCTCACCCCTTATCCTGTTAACCTTCAGTGGGCATCCTACCATACCCAGGAGTCCGTCTGAGGCTCTGGGGCTGCAAAGATCAGGGCACCAGGGTCTCCCCGTGGGGAGACCCATGGGCAGCACAGATGAGGACCCCAACCCAGCCTGGGTGAAGGTGTGGGTGCAGAGGCACTTTCAGGATTGGGCACCAGTTGGGCTGAGTCCAGGCGAGAAGGCGGTGGTGGGTAAGAACGTTCCTTGCAGAGCAAACAGCAAGAGGAAGGGTGCAGATGGCCTTGCAGAGGCTCCAGGTTCAGGAACCCTGGTCCCCGGGGTCCCTTTCATTATAAGCCTCTCCTGGGGTATGTTGCTGGAAGAGAAGGAAGTTCTTTTTTGGTCCTTGGAAATTTTGCCAGCTCTCCCTTCCCCACGCCCCCCACCCCCAGCAGCTAATTGGACACAAGGCCTGACAATTCTGCTCCCTTGAGGCTCACTGGCCCAGCCTTCTCCATCCCCAGGCCCCAGGATGGGGTGAGGTTAGCTGCCTGGACCTTAAGCATTGCCCTTAGTAGAATATTAGCCTCTGAGGCCTTCACAGTTGGCCATCTCCCATCATGCTTAGCCTCGCTCCTGAGCACCCCTCAAGCAGCATCCCATCTTCCCAGATCCAGGGATCCCAAAGCAGGAGGTCAGGATCCCACGTCCTGGGGGTACGATGTCCACCAGAGCAGGTGGAGGAAGTAACATCCCCTTTGTCTCAGGGCTCCCATTTCTGACAGCAGCTACCAGGCACAGCCTTAGTGTTGTCTGGTGGACGCCGATTTTCCAGCTGGGGGTGCCCAGGTTGAGATTCCTGAGTGGCACAGTGGGACCCAGCCAGGCCTGGCCCATCCAGGTTCCCTGAGCCTCGTGGACACCAGCAGCCCCAGTGGCCACCTTGACTGGGGGCGTGAATCACCTCAAACACCAGTGCATCAGCCCAGCCTCCTGTGTGCACAGATGGTGAAGCTCCTTGCCCCACGCGCCCCCTTCCACACACGTGCCCATGCCCCGCTGCGCACTCGTGGTGGAGGAGCCCCGTGGAGAGGTGGGCAGGAGCGTCTGCTCCAGGGGCCCGGAGAAGCTGGGCAGGGCTTTATCTGGGAGCAGGCGGCTGCTGAATAATGAATTCTGACTCTGAGACTGCACGCCCAGGCTGCAGGCAGAGTGCACAACACACACACACACACACACACACACACAGATCCACACACGCTGGGCTGACAACTTGGAGGGGCGGGGGCTGGCAGGGCTGCGAGGCTCTGTGAATCGCGGGAAGGAGCAGCTTGGCTGACTCGGTTGCCTGGGTCTCTGTGGGCAGCATCGGAGGGGGCGCGGGGGGGCGGAGGCAGCGGCGCAGCGAGGAGGGAGGCGTGTGCGTGCAGCCGAGCTCCGAGCTCCGCCGGGCTCACTCCTTCCCGGCTGCTCCCGCCCGGCCGGCAGTGTCCAGACTCCACACACCAGCATGGCTCTGCTTGTCCACCTCAAGACGGTCTCGGAGCTGCGGGGCAGGGGCGACAGGATCGCCAAAGTGACTTTCCGAGGTAGGGAAGCCCCTGTCTCAGAGGGACCCCAGCTCTGGGCTGATGGGGATGAGGCAGGGCAAAGGAGGCTGGATGGGAAAAGTTCTAGCAGGGTTGGGGCGATGAGGCTTTTCATGGGCAGCCATCTGCCCCTGGCCTGACTGGCCACTTGTGATTTCCTGTCACTCAGGGTCCCCCGTGTTGCCATGTGTGCATCTGGGTCCGTCCCTCCCTGCACTGGCCAACGTGCCATGTGCCTGGTAGGGTGCAGAGTCCTCTGCCGGCATGGGGTCCTGGGGAGGTAGAAGTGAGGACCCCGTCTCTGAGCTCAGGGGGACCAGGGCGAAGAGGCCTAGCCCCGCAGAGCCTCTGTAGGCCCACTCCTCCTCTGCGTCTCCCTCCACAGGATTTCCTTGGGCACAGGGTGGGGGTGGGCTCTGCAGACTGGAAGCCGCAGCATGGCTCCCCAGAGACCAGGCAGCCAGGGGCTCTCTGGTTGAGAATACTATTGGCTTCTTGCAGATCTACTGGTAGGCAGGGATCCTGCGAGCTCCACTGGCCTCCCCTCTGTCAATTCCTTTCCTATCCTCCTCCCCACTTGTGCATCCAGCAGCCATTTACTCTGATCTACGTGCCAAGGCTGGGGGCTGAGCATGACCCAGGTTCTGTCCTTGAGGAGCCCACCTCCAGTGGGACAGAAGGATCGGTGGGCAGACAAGTAGGACAGGTGCGCGATATGATGAGGATGGGGACAAGGGCGGTATGCAAGCCACAGAAGCAGCACCCAACTCGGGCTGGGGCAGGATGGTCAAGGAGGGCTTCCTGGGGGAGGTAGCTCCTCAGCTGAAACCCAAGGGACTAGCAGGAGGGAGCAAGGGGAGGAGGTGAGGGCAGAGCCGGTGCAGGGGACAGGATGCTCAAGGCTGGGAGAGGAACTGGAATGTGGAACAGGGAATAGAGAGAGGATCCATGAGGCTGGAGCCCAGAGTGAGTACAGAAGCTGAGGCAGGAGAGACAGGCAGAACCAAGGAGCCAAGGCTGTCTTTACCCCGAGGACAGTGGGCAGCCCCTGCGGGTTTTAAGTAGAAAAAAAAAAGAGGCCAGGCTTTCCTGTGCTTACTGCCCACCCACCTCTGCCTCTGCCTGGCCACAGCCCAGCCCTCCGGGCCAGGGGCATCTCTGGTGGCCTTTCACCAAAGGCCAGGGCACGCCTCACTAGACATGGCCCTTCTTCCCAGAGAGGGATTGAGGAAGGCGGGGGGGGGGGAGGAGCTGAGAGAAGCCCACCAGGTTAGAGAGCAAAGTGAGCATCGGGCCCAGGCCCAGGTTAGGAGGGAGAGGTGAGAGCAGGGGCCACAGCCCTGGTGCCCACATCGCCCCGCAGTTGGACGCCCCGCATTTGGACGGAGGCCCAGGTTGTGCACAGAATCGGCAGGGGTGCAGGGGATCACAGTGCCCCTGCTGGCAGGTGGGGGAGGAAAGGGTGGGCAGACTACTGCCTGTTGCTTCCCACACCAGCCCGAGGACGGCTTTGTCTGCAGCACCCTGGATCTCTGTGGGCCACCTGCTGGCTTTAGAAAAAGCAATGTGTGCTTTCATCTGTGAAACGTGTCCCTGTGTTCCACAGACAGCACAGCGCCCGGCTGTTTAGCTACAGGGCGCTACGCTGTTGCTGCCACGACAGGAGAGCCCCCGCTGCAGAAACCAGGCGCATTTGTGGGCAGGGACACCAAGGCCCTGTTGTAAAGAGATCCGTGTGCGTTGGTGGAGGGGCTGAGGCACAGAACCTCACCCCCAGCCCTGGTGCTCAATCCTGCAAGCCCCTTTACCTCTTCCTGGCCAACCGGGGGGGAGCACGCTGTCTCTCTGATGCCCCCCTTTCTCTTTGAGCCCTGGGGCCAGCCCTCCAGCCTCAACGGAACACACAGGAATTTGCCTCTTTGCACGCTGGGCCCTCTGGACCGAGGGGAGGGATCCACTTCCAAGCTGTGTACCTGCAGCAGGTGGCCACAGACAGAGCTCTGGGGAAGGCATTGGGCAGCAGGAATAGGCCGGTGGCAAGCAGATTTCCAGAAAGCATCCTTTATAACAACCGGAGCAGAGATGCCTCCCCCATTCTTCTGCTGCAGCCAGCAGCTGACAACCAGACACCCCCAAAAGACCAACATTAACAACAATTCAGAGGAACCGACCCTCTGAATGTGCCATAGCACCTCACGGCGTACACCGCTGGTGTCCAAGCAAACAGCTGCGGGGGGAAATGAGAAACTGGTGAATAGTCAGAGGGAGAGGATGGCCCCGAGTTCCCTGAATCCCGTGAGTGAAGCTCAGCGACAGACTGGGTGAGGGAGCCCTAGCGGGTTGGGTCTGTTGGCCGTGGCCCAGCAGACAGGATGAGCTGGCTGAAACATAGCTTGACCTTCTGTGCGGTGCCACCCAGGACACTTAGGGGCTGTGTCAGAAAAAGTTCTAGATAAGGAGTCGGAAGCCCTTGGTCCTACTGGGTTCTGCCTCTCACTTCGCCTCTCTAGTCCTCATCTTTAAAATGGGCATGTGGATAACATCTGCCTCACCGGCTTGCTTCAGTGAAACAATAGATGTTGGAGGAGTTCGAGGGAAGGGCATTCAGATGACTGATATGTCTGTGAGGCCCCCATTCCAGTGCTCCTTGGGGGCAGCTGCTGGCTCCCAAGCCATCTTCTCTCCAGCCCAACTTCCGAAGGGGAGAGGAGAAGCGCCTCTGAGGGCTTCCCGACCAGTGCCAGGAGCAAGCAACTCGGGCCTGTCCTCTGCTCTGTAGGGACCCCCCCCCGGCTAAGATGTTCCTCAGGAACCTAGGCCTTGAGACCCCTGAGACCCCTGTTCCCATGTGGGCTGGGCACTCGCCAGCTGTGTCCCTGGCCACCCCTCTCTTCCTGCCACGGGTCGGCCGGCCACCCCACACTGAGGCTCACACCACGCTCACCGCCCAGCTCCACCTCCAGCTCATAGCTCTTACCCAAAGGCCACTCTTAACCTAATCCTGCCCTTATTCATCCACTCACTGAACGTGCTGATATTTGTGGACAGGCCTAGGACCCTGGGGGTGAAGACGCAGCCCCTGCCTGCAGGAGTTACAGTCCATTGGGTCACACAGGAGACACCAGAAGGCCTGGCCCCCAGTCCGAGTCGCGCACGCAGACCCCAGAGCCCCAGAGCCCCAGAGCCCCAGAGCCCCAGAGCCTCGGCTTCACACGAACAAGATGAGACCGTGGTCCCCATTTAACTCAGAGGCCTGCAGCCAGAATCAGGAGTGGGCTGCCTCTTGATGGCAGGTCACTACTCAAAGAGAAGCAGTATTCTCCTAGTGTCTGTCCTTTTTCAATTGCTAACATTGTTCTCAGCACCAATCAGAACCAGGGAACACAGGGTGGATGGGCCTGTAAGTTCCTCTAGGCCAAGCTCTGTCCAGTGCTCAGCCCACCCAAACCTGGGGAGAACCTGGGCTGTCCGTGAAGTAGCGACAGACTCTCTGGGGCTGGTCCTGTGATCTCCCCGTGCTCCCCATCCCCAAGATTTCTTGCCAAGATACCGGGTTTGGGGATTGGATGTGTGAGTTGGGCGATGTCTGGGGGCTGGGTCTGATCTCCAAGTAATTCCCCTGAACTGGTGATTGAACCGGTGATAAAGGTCTGTTTTATCAAAGACTTCTCCCTCCTCCTCTCCCCAGCCCACCCCACTGCATTCCCATAATCCTGAATTTCCTGCCATTCCCCAAAGATACAAGCCCTGTATATCTCCAGACCTTGAGACACTTATTTCTTTTGCCTGGAACAACCCCCACGCTCCATCTTGAGAACTCTGTCCATCCCTCAAGGTACACCTCATATGTCACCTCCTCTGTGAAGCCTTCCCCTCCCTAGCTGTACCATGTGCATACTCCTGTCACAGCTCAGCTGGGGCACTTGGTATTTTAGAAACTGCCCCAGTTCTGTATGCTGCACTCATGTCTCAGCATCTTCAAGACAGGGATCCTAACTGAGCCCCATGCTGAGCCCTGGGCCCTGTCATCAAAATGAACATGACATAGCTCCTGTCTTGGAGGTATTCACTCATCAGTGGGTTTTAAATCCTCCACTGTGGCACCGCCATTCTTTGGGTCAGTGTCCCCAAATATAAGCCCCCCACCCCCAGCTTTCCATCCAAGGGGGATCCAGGGCTGGAAGAGGCCTCAGAAGCCATGACAAGAACCCTCCATTGACCTCCCAGCCCAGAGGGTCTTCTGGGGCCCCAGAGGAAGGCTGACCTCATCCTCTAGCAAACAACGGGGAGTCCAGCTCTGGCCCCCAGGTCAGAAGCAAGAAGGGCCGCGTGTGGCCCAAGCCCTTCGTAGAACACGGTCTTTCTGAGCATGACTGCATGGGTGGGGCTTCCTAGGCAAACCAGGGTCTCATAATCGGATAGGGGAGTAGAGATGTGTGCAGACATAATGGGGAAATGTCGTCCGACTCAGGAGGGCCAAGGTGTGCCCTGGGGTGGGCCGTAAACCGCAGCCTGTTCAGGGGATGGCAGCTTCCTTCTCACACGTGTGGAGATGCAGAAGGAGGGGTGAGGGAGGGTTGTTTCGGGAGGCGAGGCCATTCTAGGTGAGGGACTGATGGGACCAGAGGCCAGAGGAGGGAAATCCCAGTTAAGTGCACTGACTGGGAGGCCCCCGGTTTGGCTGGAGCAGAGGCTGCAGGGAAGAGAGGGGAAGGAGAGGAGCCAGGATCCATGGGGCCAGATGAGTGACGGCATGCTGGGAGGCGGGAGGGCCCCCGCCTGGGCATGGGGGACAAGATGACCCCACTCATGGCTATGGAGACTACCCGGATTCCAAATTAGATTTCTTTTCCCCATTAAAATGGAGGAGCTCTCCCT
Source organism: Neomonachus schauinslandi (assembly GCF_002201575.2). Lineage (NCBI taxonomy): Eukaryota > Metazoa > Chordata > Mammalia > Carnivora > Phocidae > Neomonachus > Neomonachus schauinslandi. The sequence continues at coordinate 20,941,967 of NC_058412.1, read as the reverse complement.
CTTGATGAGAAATAGAACTATCTGGAGACTTCTCTGCCATCCCTGGTGAAGGAGGCAGAGTACCTCAGTCCTCTCAGTCCTGGGATCCTCCCAGGATGCCTGGGCCTGTATGTGCACTCTGGCCCTGCACCACACCTCCTCTCTGAGAGCTTGTGGGCTAGGTGTCATCCGCCCACAAGGGGGTGAGCATTGCCCCCACAGAAGGGGACAAATGGAGGGGACCCTTAGGACAGCCTCTGCAACCCACACTGGCTGTGGACCCAGCTCTGTGCTTGTGCTGTGCCTCCCACATCCCCCACTGTACCCAGCACACACAGGCCCCTCACCACCTGGGGGAGAGGGTGGGGACAGATCTTCTCTGTCCAAAGTCCCAGGTGGTAAATGTCCCCCCTCCCACCCAGAGCAAGCCAATGCGGACCTCGAAGAGTAGGCAGAATGCGCTGAAAATGCCCCGGGCTTCTCCTGCTTTGATGCGTGTGTTTTCATGATATGGAAATGATCATAAAATTGTCTTCTTACAAAGGCCCTCAGCAAAAATGCTGCTGGAAATGTGCTCAAGAATAGACTTGGAAATAATTCCCCTGAATTGCAGTGCCTTCCTCGGTTATCTTACCCACCTTTACTCATAACATAAAAGCTACAGCTCTCCCCCCTACACCCATGGCTGGGCCTGATCCCTTTTTTATTATCAGCTTTTTATGATGGAAAGTCTCAAGTACATACAAGAGTTGGGAAAGTAGTGCCTTGGCCCCCAGGCTCTCCCAGTGTGGTCTTCACACCTGTCAACTCCTGGCCAATTCTGTCCCATTTGTTCCCCTCCTACCCCCAGACCCCAAATTATTTGGAAGCAAAGCCCAAGCGCCACACCATTTCATCTGAATATATTCAGTACATAGCTATGAAAGACAAAGACTCCATTTTTTAAAAACCCACATATTACATCCCTCCTAAAAATTATCTCCTTCCTACTATCAAATATTCCGTCAGTGATCAAATTTCTAATTGTCTCATTGATGTCATAATTTTTTTCCGGGTCATTAAAAGCTACATTTTCATGTGCTTTGTAAATCCAGCATTTTATCATTCATTCACTCCCTTTTCATTCATGCGGATAATAGTATTCGGTGAGGGCCAGTTCTGTGCCAAGTGTTATTTTAGACATGGGCGTGACAGCAATAAGTTAAAAAGACATGGTCTTAAGGGGAAGCCAGACATTGCACCAGTCACCATGAGCAGCATGATGAATATTCTGGAAAGGGAGGTACAGGGCAGGGCAGCATGAGGCAAAAGGGAAGCCCACATAGACCAGGAGTTCCGGAAGCTGCCCTGAGAGGCCTCGTCAGGGTTCGTTAGGACAAGATGGCAGAAGATCCCATGGGGGGGAGGTGGGAGCGACAGCAGCGCTGGTGTGGCCCGAAGTCAGCCGCCCTGGGGCCACGGAGATGAAGCTGGGCTGCGCACGGGGCAGGGACGAGATTTTCCTGCGGGGGCACGGGCGATGGGCTGATATTTAAGCTGGCTCTTCTTAGCTGGGACAAAACCTACAAAAGGCCCCATTCCAGGCAGAAGGGCTAATATCAGTACAGATGTGAGGGTGTGGCAGTGCATCAAGGGTTTAGGGAGCTGGGAGTGCTTGCTGGGGATGGGGTGGGAGTGGCCTGGAGCGCAGGCAGGGCCCAAACACCGAGGGTTTGGAATTTAGGCTTTGTAAGTGAATGGGAGTTGACGATGCTTTTAGTAGGAGAATGGGAAAGGGACATCTGGTTTTGGAAAGGACTCTCGGGATGTCAGGACTCCAGACCAGGAGCCCAGGGAGGAAGCTGTGTCTTAATGGGGAGGCTGTGGGTTTGGAAAAAAGGGATGACGTCGGTTCAGAGAGTGGGTAGTGAATTCTGGAGTTGGTAGTGAGCAAGAGGGCAGGACGAGGGTGCCTCTGGATTTCAAACTTGGGTTCCTGGATGGGTGGTGAGGCCACTGGTGGAGGAGGGGAGCATGCGAGCAAGAGCAGGTTTTGGGGGTGGGGGCACAGAAAGGACAGACTTGCCTGTCAGTCATTCTAGTGAAAATGCCCTCCAGGATGCCGAAGATCTGGCTTGGTACCGTGAGTGCCTAGAGGGGTGGTTGGAGCCCAGTGGTTCGGGAGTCCAGGGGCTACGTGAAGGTCTAGGAGAAGGTGAGATATGCCTGAGTCCTTACAGGGCTGCTTTGGGGTCAAGTGAAAAAGGTGATATATGTTAACAGCTCTACACACTGTAAAGTGCTATGTAAATATAAGAATTATGCTCTGCATCCCAGGCGCCTACTGCAGACTTCTAGAGAGATAAGAACAGAGCAGATTGTGACTCTCAGGGACTCCGTGGACTCAGGGGTTGGGGGGCTGGTGGGCTGAGCCTTACTTGATCCTCCTTGGGATTCCTACTGAGACCCCGAATTCTGCCAGCCATGAGACGATGGGGCGAAAACACCTGGAGCCACACTCTGGGGCGGGCAGCAGGGCCCCCACAGTGCCTGGCACAGAGCAGCCGTGAGGTAGGGGTGACGCCTGAAGGAGCAGGGCCCACAGGTGCTGCGGGAACAGTTGCAGTTAGTGGAGGGGCCACTCTGGAGGCCCCATCCCGGCAGTGCCAGGCAGCCACTTCTCCTCGCAGCGACAGTTCCAGAAGGGTCTCCCAAGACAGAGAATATCATGTGATCATTTTTACCCTCAGCCCTTGTCTACTTCCTGCCTAGACTGATCCACCCTTGAGACGGTGGCTCAACAGTGTTTTGACTTTTTTTTTCAAAGCAGAAGGGCTCAGTAGCTTAGTTGAAAGTCAGTTTCCACTCACCGGCTTTTTTTTTTTTTTCTCCAAACCAAGGTTTAAGATAAAATCAGGGCTATATTATAAATACTTTAACAATATTTTTACCCCATTTAAGAATGTAAAAAGGTCACCTTCCCACCAGGCCTTATTATATGCCCAGTGCCTGGCATAGAGCAGGGACTCTGTACAGCTTGTGGATCACTAGGACCACAGGCTCCTCTAATCTGTCACAATAATGAGGGAACCTAACACCTGGCGGTTGCTGACTGTGTGGCTGGTGCTGTCTTGGCTCGAGGGGAAATCCCATGCTCTCTCTGCCTCAGTGCCTGGGTCTGAAAAATAGGAACGGAGGCCATCAGTTAGTTACATAGCAAAGTCAGAGTTTGAGTGAGCACTTAGAAGGAAATACAGGTTTAAGCTGAGCCAGAGAGATGGGGTTTATAATCCCTGCCCTGTCCCCTGCCTTGCTGATGAATCTCTGACATAAGCCTGAGTTTCTACTCTGTGTACCTGGATATTAACAGGACGAGGAAAGGAGAGATAAATGAGTGAAGGTGGAAATTGTATTTGAATGAGATTTGTGGAAAATAAAGGGTTTGAAGTAGATGGAGCCTCCATCTAGTTGAGAAATGGGGGAAGAGAAGGGGCAACCTTCCCTTATGGGGGGCCCAGGGACTCTGCATAACCCAAGTCTGGCTTTCTGAGTAGCTGGTGATTTTCAGAGAGTGTATTATTTAAGGAATATCGTGAGGGGAAAGTGTTATTACAGGAGATAATTACAAACAACTAGACATGAAAATCATTAGGGATATAGAACATTTGACAACACCGTCAACCGCCCTGACCTAATTGGCATTCCTAGGACATTTCACCCCAAACTGAAAGATACACATTCTTCTCAAATGCACATGGACTATTCATCAAGATAGACCATATGCTCAGTGATTAAACAAGTCGCAATATATTTCAAATGACTGACATCCTGCAAAGTATGTTCTCTGACCCCACTGGAATTCACTTACAATTAATAACAGTAAGAGATCTTAAAAAGCTCCAAATATTTGGAAATTAGACAATACCCTTCTGAATAACCTATGATCAGAGAATTAAACAAAAGAGAAATTATAAAACATGTCTAGCTGACTGATAATGAAAATACAACATGACAATATTTATAGTTTTAAATACCTATGGCAGGAAAGAAAAAAGTCTAAAATCAATGATCTAGGTTTCTGCCTTAAGAAGCTCCTAAAAGAAGATGAAATTAAACCCAAGTCTTAAAAACGTCAGGCTAATTGAAGTAAGCCAGACACAAAAGACCATGTATCATATGAATCCTTTTATATGAAATGCCCCGAATAGACAAACCCATAGAGATAGAAAGTAGATAAGTTGTTGCCAGGGACTGGGGCAATGGGGAATAACTGCTAATGGGTGTGGGCTTTATTTTGGGGTGACACCATATTCTGGAATTAGATAGTGGTAAAGGTTGCACAACCTTGTAAATGTACCGAAATCACTGAATTGTACACTTCAAGTGGGTAAATTATATGGTTTGCGAATTATATTTCAATAAATAGAAATAAATACAACCAAAAAATATTAAAACCAAGAGAATAAAAAAGGAAATGAGAAAGCCAACAAAGCTGAAAGTTAACTCTTTCAAAAAAATTAATAAAATAGGTAAACTGTAGCAAGAACGACCAAGGGAAAAAAAAGCAAGAAAATACAAACTACGACATATCAGAATGAAAAAAGGGATATCATTTCATTAAAAAGAAAATAAGAAAATATCATGAATAACTGTATCTCAAAAAGTTTCTACAAATCAGATGAAATGGCCAAATCCCTTGAAAAACACTTTACCAAACTGATACAAAAAGAAATGGAAAAGCTAAAGAGTCTAGGATCTATTAAAGAAATGAAATTCAAAATAAAAATGATGATGATAATGATGGTAAACCGCTTTCCCATCAAGAAAACTTTAGGTCTCCATAGCTTCACTGGTGAATCCTAGAAAATATTTAAGGAAGAAATAATATTAATCTCACACAAACTTTTAGAAATAGAAAAGAAAGAACATTTTGTAACTCATTTTACGATACCAAACCCTGATAAAGACCTTACACAAAAAGAATATTAGAGCCCAATATCCCTCATGAACAAAGATGTAAAAATCCTTAACAAAATATTAGTCAATTGAGCTACAATCCATGAAAGGGATAACATATCATGAGAAGTAAATTTTATCCCAGGAATGCAAGGTTAGTTTAAAATTAGAAAATTAATCAAAGTATTTCACCATATTAACACAATACAAGAGAAAAACCACCAACAGATACAGAAAAGCTTTTGACAAAATCCAACACCTATTCATGATAAAAACACTCAGCAAACCAGAATGCGGGGGGAGCTTCCTCAATTTGATAAAGGACAACTACAAAAAACATCTGGCTAACATCATACCTAATCCTGAAACAAAGAATATTTATACACAGACTATTACTCAATAATAAAAATAAATGAATTACTGATATATGTAACAACATGGATGAATTACATAAATATTACATTGACCAAAGGAGCCAGACCCAAAGAAGTACATTCTGTATAACACCATTTATATAAAGTATAAAACAGGCAAAACTAACATTTGGTGATAGAAATCAGAGCAGTGGTTACTTATAAGAGGTAGAGACTGATTGGAACGTGAGGGGTGAGAGACCATCTTAAGAAAATGGAGATGTCCTAAATCCCGATCATATGATGATTACACACGTATGCTCAGTTATTACATCTGTGAATGTAAATTTTACCTCGTTAAAAAAAGAGCTAATCACACCTAAAATACCTAAAACTTGAGAAATATGTAGATGAGGAAGGAAATTGTTTCTGATTATATACTACTAAAAATAAGCTAACACAATGTGATTCACAGTAGAGAAGACCATTTTTATATTTGAGACATAACTTAAATGTCAAAAGCAAGAACAGGACCCTTTAATGGAATAATAACCATTTTTAAATTGGGTGACGAACTATGTCCCAGGGGTACAAGCTTTGCTCCATTTTATAGATGAGGACACTAACAAAGAGAGGTTAACTTCTTCAAGGGCACATGGTTAGCGAGTGGTAGAGCCAGGGTTTGAACTAAGGCAGTCTGGTCCAAGAGCCTCACCACACTCTTCTGTGGCCCCCTGTACCTGTAAGGGACTTGACACTTTACTCAGTTTCACAGTTTCCAGTTCCAGGATGTAGGCTGGTCCAGGATAATTGCCCCCAGTTTAGAGATGTTGGCTCTGAGACTGCGAGGGATGGAAGCCAGCTCCAGACACTGGTACATGGCATGATTTCCCCGAATGTCCTCAGGACATTCCCCTTCTCCTTTAGATGGCCCAGCGCCCCACCCTGTGTCCTCTCAGGAACCTAGGACCCAGGACCCCCCTCTCGGGTCTTCCTTCAGTGGGCTGCTCCCTGAGGGGAGACCTTTTTCATTTCCCCCTTGGTCATCAAAACTCGCCTGTCCTGTGCCCTGCTCCTTCAAGGCTCCATTTTCTGCTCACACTCACAAACACTTGCTCACACTGTCCTCTCTACCTCGATGTCCCTCTCTCCATCTCCCCAGGGTCAATGCCCATGCCTCTACCGTGTCTTCCTTGATCTGCTAAGCTGAGGTCATTTCTCCTTGTCCTGTGTGCTCATTTTATTCACACTCTGTTGCATGCCAGTGATCAAATTTTGCCTTGTGTAGTAACCTTTTACATGTCTGACCTATCCCCCTTCTGGATTGTAATAAGCGTCTTCGGTCAGCATCCCACGACAAAATGTCTTTGTATAACCCCCTTCCCCTCCTCCAGGGCCGAATGGCCGTGCGAAGCAGCAGGAGCAGAAGACCCCCTTGCATGTGGGAGTGAATGGATGCACACGAGCTAACAACCCAGTCCCTACATACCTGCCTTTTCTCAAGGTCTGGCTCTAACAAGGTCAACTGTCTGGAAGAGGGAGCTGTTTGGTGCAGACGGGGCACTTTGTACCCTTAAGTCACATCACGTGAAAGACTAGCACTCCATCCTGCAAATGAGGCAAGAATTGAGCTCACCTTCATCTAGGAGGGTAGCTGCAGGAGGGATATTTTAAATGGCAAATGACATACCAGATACTTCTATGAAACTCTGGACTCTTGAGTCCCTCAATCTGGGTGTATCAAATGTCATGGCACTTCTTAGAGTTGTGAGCTCAGAGTGCTATCCAAACTTCATTTATTGACTCAGGGAGGAGTTTATTCCAAACCCAACAGCTCGGCTCTCCTACAAGCAGCTGCCTCCGAAGGAAGGGGGTGCTGTTCAATTTTCCCCATCTGATTTCCTGCTCACTCTATCCACAAAGCCTCCCCGCTGCAAGGAACAGGCTATTTTCTTCCTCTCAAGCCTCATTCTCAATCTTCTCCACGGCAAGAAAGGTGATTGGATATTGGGATTTTAAATGGTTTTGTCTGAAAGCCATTTAAAATGGAGTTGAAATGTCAACATGACTGGTATTGAGTGGAGATGGTAAGTGGAAATGAACTTGAAAGGAGAGACGAGGTTAGGAATCCTCATTGATAACTTGGAAAGGATGCCAGAGGTCCCCTGGCTCAGTCCTAAGGAATACAAAGGACCACCAGAATGATCCCCGCCACTGTTTGTACAAATCCACCTAAAATTCGGCTTTTCAAAAATGCTTAGGGACATTCTGCTTCTGTACAATTGATCTGATTTGGTTTAGCAAATCTTTTTTTTTTTTTAATATCTAGAGGTAAAATTTAGCTCATCCTTTTGACAATATTCACCACATTTAAATCCCCAGAGCCTGAGGCAATGAGGTTTTACTGCACTTCGGAACAGAGCCCCGATGTATAAATTCTGCTTTCACTGTATTTTATGTCCTCTCTAACAAGGCTGTAAGAAATCTGCAAGTGGGGACGGGTTTGAGCCTCTGTGGCTTCCTGCACCATGTCGGATGGTCCCTCCCTGCCTCCACCCTGGCTGGGCTACTTGGTTTTCACTCTGGGAAATCCTTGAACATAACCATATCCTGACTCATTACCATCTGCGAAGATGAAGAGGCCTTTGATGATTCAGAGCGGCAGGTCCTTGGGGACACACATATGCTCACCTGATTCCCAATTTATATTGTGTGTTACCTGTGGGGAAAATTATAAGCAGCTCAGGCACCATCTCTCGTGCTTCCCTGTCCTCCCCTGGCTGCCCTGGGGTTTGTGGATGAGATTTTTCTTTCTGGTTTTTCTGTTTTGTTTTGTCCCTGGCTAGTGCTAAAGAGTCTGCTTCCCATCTGTCTCCTTCACATCTATTTCCTGTGTATATAGCTTCGGCTTTATAGCTTCTTCCTCATTATCTGAGATGCAGCCCCTCTTCCAACATGCCCATCCTCCAAACACACACACACACACACACACACACACACACACACACACACTTCCACAGACCTCCACCTGCCTCTGACAGCAAATCCCTGGCCTCCTCCTTGTCAGGGATTAGCTACATACTTGCTCCCAAGTTCTAAAGACCAGGCAGGCCCTGGAGATCTCTGTACCAACCCCTCTGATTATGTGAGCGAGGGAACCAAGTCCAGGGGACAGAAGTGGCTCCCAGGAAATCAAGCCCTATCACAGTGCGGGGTCAGAGGGGGCTCACTCCAACCCCTGCCTGGTGCCCCTCCCAGGCCCTCTCCGCTGCCAAGTCCTCTCCTGGGTCCCCAAATTGCCCATCAGTGACAACCCCAACTCAGCCTCGGAATGGGGCTGAATTCATCCTTGAGATAGTCCTCTAATGACATGGACCACTGGTTGAGGTTGGTGGGGATTTCAAAGCATTTTTCTTTCAGTGACGAAAGTAAAGCATGGGCATGGAAAAAACATCAAACTTAAGTGTATATAGTCAAAGGCCAAAGTATGCTGCTTTCAACCTTTTCGTATTCCCCCTAGCCAGAGGCAACCATTTCTAATGGTTTGAGATCTTCGTCTATTCACAGATAGAAGAGTTCGGTTTGGTGTTGGGGGTGGGGGAGTCATATACAGGACCCTATTAAACATGCTAACTTTTTTTTTCCCTTTGGCATACAATTGAGAGATGAAAATAAATTGATCCTAAATAATTTCTTTTTAATGCACCTTATCTCTGGGTTTTTTCCTCATAGAAATTACAAGTCCTTCCCACATGCACCCTCCCCACACACACTAAAAAACAAAAAAAAATCCCCTCAAAACCAACATTTATCCTTCCTTCTCTGTACCACGTCTCTATCTCACACAAAATCATATCTTGGGGTATGGATTATATGGTATCGAATGGGCAACTTGTTCCAGTTCCTACTAGACCATCAGCTCCCTGCGGGCAGGGATCCTGTGCATCATATCCATCCCTTTATCCTGAGGCTCCAGGAGGTAACCTGGCACATTGTAGACTCCAGTGAATGTTTCTCAAAGTAAACTGAGCTGGCCCATGCATCCCACACACTGCCCGCCCATGCCCCCCAACCCTGCCCTCCATCCCTCCTGGTTATGGTTCTTCCAGCAACGGGGCCTGTCCTCAATGGATGGGCTCGAAGAACTGGCAGCTTGGCTTGTGCGGCAGGTGGTGTATAGATGTGGGGTGGTGGGGTCTCGGAAAACGTGTGTCCATATCACACTCGATAGTGGGGGGAGGAGGGAATGACATGTGGGAGAAAGCACCCGAGGCTTTCCTCTCCAAGGCTGGCAGAAAAATGAAGGGGGGGATGCCCTTGGCTTTTGTGGGGGAAAGGGTCTGGGGTGGGCCTGGCTTGGGCAGGAGCTCCTGGGCCTGGCTGCAGACACAGTCACAGAGCGGGGCCTGCCACCCTGGGGGACCAGGCTTCTGCTCAGGGCAGCCACAGGCCAGGGGAAGCCAGCAGAGCTGAGGAGACGGCAAAGGGAGGCTAAGAAAGCCACCGGGAGAGCAACAAGGTGGAGAAAAGAGTCCGGGGTTCCCCTCTCCTGTCTACCTCTGACCAGCCTGTCCCTTCTTACTTTAGTGTCCCCATTTGTAAGGTGGAGCTGGTGGCCTTTGAATTGCCTGCATCACAGGGCTCCCGAGGGGGGCAGATACGACAGTGCAGGCACTTGCCTCAGCCCAGAGAGCTCAGCACACGACTCGGGGCCCCTGGCTGATAACAAGTGCTATGTGAATCCAAATGCTGTCATGGCGACTGCCAGGTGGAAAGGTCTGACCCCAGCTTCTTGTCTTCTTTCCCCACCCAGGGCAAGCCTTCTACTCCCGGGTGCTGGAGAACTGTGAGGATGTGGCTGACTTCGACGAGGTAGGACGCCCTGGGGGCCTCTCAAGCCCCGGCCCCTCCACTTGGACCCCTCTCAGGGGCCTTTGCACAGGAGAGTCCAGTGCAGAGTGACTGACCCACAGAAGGGCAGTGTGGGCGCAGCCCATGGCTTTCTGCCCTCTGGGGGACTTTTATTCTCCAGAGAAAGGGCCCGCAGGTGTTGGAGGCCTAAAAGTGAGCCCCCGGCTGAGGGCCCAGCTGCACTCAGAGAGGGGCTTCCCTCCCCAGTTCCCTGGGCACGCGGAGGGCTCAGGCTAAGCCCACCTGGGCTTCCAACAAAGCCAGTCTCATTGAGATGTCACGCTTGTCTCTCTAAGAGCTATCGGGGTACCTCTCCCACTGTGTCTCCCCGAAAAGCTATTTTCCTTTTGAACCTTGGGCTCGGAGGGTCGAGTAAGTCATTTGCCCCTGTTAATGGCACCTTATCTCAGCGTTCCCACAACCCTACCCTTATTCGGATGTGTGTTTGCGGGTGTAGTATATGTGTCATTCTCCATTACCCCCATATTTCTTCTCTCGCTCTACAACCATTCCGATGTGTTTAATGTGCATCTTTTGGTTTCCTGTGTGTTCTTATAAAATTTGTGCGGCTGTCTTGTGAGTATGTAACTTGTGTTTCCTTAAATGGCTTTGTGTTACATATTTTACTTTACTTCACTGAGCAAGATGTTTAAGTTCCATCCATGTTGCTACGTGAATCTGTTGCTTCTCCCTGCCGCACTGTACTCTATGGCACGTCCAACACGTATGAGGGTGTTCAGCCATCCTGGTCTGTCTGGGACCGAGGGGGCTCCTGGGACACAAACCGGAAGTGATAAAATGGGAAAAATCCTGGTCTAACTAGGATGAGTTGGTCATCCTGCACATCCTTTACCTACTTACTCCTCCAGAGAGGAAACTCCAGCTTGCCTCTAACCACCTCCAACCATCAGAAAGGCAACGAATATTCTTATGCATGTCCCCTTTGGACTTCTGTGAACATTTCTCTGGAATATACCCCAGGACCTGAAATTGCTGGCTCACAAGATATTGATATGCTTAAGCTTACTCAGCACTGCCGTGGTCTACACTTCTACCAGCAATGCATGAGGATCCCTGATGCCCACTCCTTATCTACACCTACTGGTATTCAGCTTTCTGAGGTCTAACAGTGGTGCCTCATTGTCCTTTTAATAATACATTTAAAGTTTCCTCTTTTGTAAATTGCCTGTTCATATTCTTTGCCCTTTTTCCCTATGGGTGTAGCTGTCTTTTTCTTATTGATTTGCAGTAGCTTTTTATATGTCTGAGAAATCAACCCCTTGTTGGATTTAGAGATTGAAATTTCTGTCAGTCTGCCATCTATTACCTTTGTCCCCTCGCTGACTAGAAGTCCTTAATCTTGGTGTGTTTTCAAATTTTGCTGAAGACGTCTTTATACTCTTCTAGGTTACAGGTGTATTTCCCTACATTTTCTGATTTATAATTGTAATTTTTTTTACCTTGTATGTGGTTTTAGAGAGGGGTACAGTCTTATTTTTCTCCATATAAGAAACCACTTTTTTTTAACATCAATTTGCTAAACAATCAATCATCTTGTCTCCATTTAGGGTCTATGTCTTAGCCTTCTATTCTATCCCTTTAATCTGTTTGTCTGTTCTTGAACTTTACCACACTGTACTCATTAATATGGCATTTTTGTATGTCTTAGTATCTGATGAGGCAAATTCCCTCTGTTTACTCTTCTTTTTAAAGGGTGAACTATTTGTGGACCTCTATTCTTCCAGATAATTTTTTAAATAAGCTTATCAAGTCCTTCCAAAAACCAACTGGAATTTTGATTAAGTTCCATTGGATTTAAAAATTGAGGAAGATGTCAATTTTTTATAAAATTAAATCATCTACTCAAATTATCCACCATCCTTTACTAGCATTTTTAAGTTTACTGCATGGAAGTTATATGATCTTGATTATTTGCCTTCTTTTTAAAACAAGATTTATTTATTTATTCTAGGGGGGGTGGAGGAGGGGCAGAGAGAGAGTATATCCAAGCAGACTCCCACTGAGCAAGGAGCTCAATCTCACAACCCATAAAATCAGGACCTGAGCCAAATCCAAGAGTGCCACCCAGGTGCCCCAATCTTGATTATTTCCTGGATGCTTTCTGGTTTTAGTGTTATCATGAATGGTGTCTTACTTTTACCACATTTTATAGTTGATTATTGCCGACCTAGAGAAAATGCTTTCTCTTCCTTTAGAAGTCCCCCTTTTATCTGACAAACTTGATGAGGTCTCTTACTTGTTTTCATAGTTTATTCTCTTTCTTATGTAGGTGATCATGTCATCTACAAAAAGAGGTTTTATCTCTTCCTTTCAGTCCTATCCCCTTACTTCTTTGTCTTTCCGTAGAGCATTGACCACAATCCCTAGTTCTGTTAGACAGTAATGGTGATTAGTGGGCATCCTTTCTGTGTCGCCAGTATTAAAAGGAATAAGTGCATCTAAAGTTTTGTCATCATATATACTTGCTGTAATAGGATCTTACTATTTAACCTTGTCTAAATTTTTTGCTAAGAGTTTTTATTATAAAAGGTTGTTGAACTTTAAAGTTTCCTCTGCATCTATTGAAACAATCATAACTTTGCTCCTTTAGCATATTCCATAATGTATTACTTTTAATACACTGTTATATTCAACTGGCAAATATTTTTATGCAGCATTTTTGCAGCTACGTTTGTACAATTTTCATCATTTGATAATGCATAAAATTTTCTGGAACAACATGCATAAAATAGAGATTTGCTCTTCCTTGACCTTTTGGAAGAACCACATGTAATGGCCTCTAAGTCTGGATGGTTTTGGAAGGGGCCTCTTCAACCCCCTTTTCAATTTCTCTGTATCTTCTTGCACCAGTTTTGGATTTCTATATTTTTCTAGGCATTTTTTTTGAAGATTTTATCTATTTATTTGAGAGAGAGAGAATGAGAGAGAGAAAGCACATGAGAGGGGGGAGGGTCAGAGGGAGAAGCAGAATCCCCGCCAAGCAGGGAGCCCGATGAGGGACTCGATCCTGGGACTCCAGGATCATGACCTGAGCCGAAGGCAGTGGCTTAACCAACTGAGCCACCCAGGCGCCCCTTTTCTAGGCATTTTTACATTTCATCTAGGTTTTCAAATTTATTAGCACCTATTTGATTGTAAAGTTTTAAAAGTGTTTTAAAGTGTTTTTTGTGCCTATAGTTATTTCCCCTTTTTTATTCCATACTGCATTTATTTTTACCTTCATTCTATTTTTCTGGTCTTGTTAAAGATCTGTTTATCTTATTAATCTTTGTAAAGAACCAGCTTTTGGCTTCGTTAATCTCTTCTGTTGTTCACCATTTCACTGATTTCTGCCTTTTTCTTAATTATTTCCCTTCTCCCTGTTTATTTTATTTTGCTCTGTGGCTCTTTTCCTAACTTCCTGAATTGAGTGCTAAGTCTGTTATTTTTAACTTTTCTTATTTCTTGATAAATGTATTTAAAGATATAAATTTTGCTCTATATTAACTGCATCCTACAAAAGTTTATATGTAGTATTTTCATTATCTTCAGATACCTTCAAATTATCTTCAAATTTTATTTAATCTTCAATTATCTTCAAAAAATATAAAATATTTTTTATATTCCTTTATAACTTTCTTTTAAACTTGAGTTATATAATGTTATTTAGTTTCCAAATGTATATGACATGTTAGCTCCTTATTTTTTTTCATTTCTAGTTTTCTTGCATTATGATCAAAGAGCACAGTCTGTATGACTCTGATCCTTCAGAATTTATTGAGACCTCGATTATGGCCTCTATTCATGGTCATAAATGCTCCCTCTACCTAAAAGGAATGTGTTCAGTGGAGGGTTCTCTATAGAGTGCGATATAACTTCAGGCTTCTTAGTCATACTATTCAGTTCTTCACCTTTTCTGCTTATTTTTCTCTGCTAGATCTATCAGTTTCAAAAATGATTGCAATAAAATCTACTTCTACAATTGTTGATTTACATGTTTCTCCCTGTAGCTGTCAGTTGTTGCTTGATGTGTTTTGAGACTGTATTACTAGTAAGTTCTCTATGTTCATGACGGCTATATCTTCTTGTCTATTTTTCCTTTTCCTGGAACTTAATATCCTTCTTTGTCTCTTATGACATTTTTTGCATTACTTTCTAATTTGCCAGATGTTAAGATTACAATCTCAGCTAATTTTGGCTCATTTGCCTGCTATATCTCTTTCCATTCTTTTATTTTCTTGGTATATCTTTTTTCATGTTTCCGTTTTCAGTATTTCTGTGCCTTTAAATTCAAGTGTGTCTTTTTAGGGCATGCATTCTTTTTTTTTTTTTTAAGACTTTATTTATTTATTTGTCAGGGAGAGAGAGAGACAGAGAGAGAGCACAAGCAGGGGAAGAGGCAGGCAGAGGGAGAAGCAGGCTCCCCACTGAGCAAGGAGCCCAATGCGGGACTTGATCCCAGGACCCTGGGATCATGACCTGTGCTGAGGGCAGATGTTTAACCGACTGAGCCACCCAGGCATCCCTAGGGCATGTATTCTTAGATTAAATTTTCTCTCCCAGCATGAGAGTCTCTGTGCTTTGATTAGTTTTAACTATTTACATCTATTGTAATTGCTGTTTTGCTTTTTATTTCTACTACCACCTTATTTTATATTTTCCATTTACTGTCCTTTTCATTTGTTTTCTTTTCTCCTTTCCAGCTTTCCATGGGATAGATCAGATTTTCTTTCATTAGGTGAAAGTTATACATTCTATTTTTGTTTCCAAGGTAGTCACCCTTTCTTGGTCACGTTTAGGTATCCCTGTTGATGGCTGGGAAACAAATCAGTAATTATAGTTCCCCTATCATGACAAGTATTGTAATACTCTCCTAGTCCACTTTGATTTTCCCTACCTCAGCCCACACCATCTAGGTTATACAATTTTCATTCTAGGTTCTTATGAATGTGTGTTCTCCTTTTCTTCTATTTGTCCTAGCCTTCTTTTTCTTTTTGAGGACAACAATGGTTTTCACCAAGATATCTGATCACCTTTACTTTTCTTATCTCTTGAAGCATCTCTTGGCATTGTTTTTTTCTTCTTATTTGAGTACTTCCTCTAAAAGAAGTTTCAGTCTAGGACTTTGTGTAGCCAACCTTCTAAAGCTTTATAAATCTGAGAACAGTTTTTTATTTCTTCAAATTTGAATGAGACTTTCACTAGATATAAATTTCGAGGCTCAAAGTTCTTTCCTTTACTTCAAAATATCAGTGCCTGTTGCTATTGAGAAGTCTGATGGCCGTCTGGTTCTTGTACCTTTGCGTGGGATCTTTTCTTCCTCCCTGGGGAAAAAAAGCATAATTCCTTTTTCTTTGATAGCCTCAAATTTTATGATAATGTGTCTAACTGTGGGGTCTCTTATCTCTCCTGTTTTGCTCTATTTTGTGAGCTCTTTTCAAATCCAAGGCTTTTCGTCTTTCATATATTATAGAATATTCTCTCTCCATTATTTTTTTCAAATATTCCTTCCATTTAGTTTTTATATTGTTCTCTTCTCTGCACCCCATGTTATCAAATGCTGCTACTTCTACCTCTAGCTGCCATTTCTTTGCTTTTATATTTTTTCGTCTATCAGTCCTTTCCTGCTGTTTTCTGAGGGAGTTCTTCAAAATGATCTCCCAATTTACTAATTTGTTCTTTTTTTCTTAAGATTCCTTGTTCTTGTTTTATATTGCTAATAAATGTCTTTATGGTCCATTTGTCCTAATGATCCTGCCCCCGTTGGTATATACTGTTCAGTGTGTTATCTTGCCTTTATAAGAAATGTCTCTCCAAGTGTTTGTTTACTTCGCCCAGTTCAAGTGCTCCTGGTATCAGCTATGCTATCTGCTGTCCGGTACTGGTGAAGCATCAGAGGCCAGCTCGGTCAGGCCCTGGGGGTTGAAGGGCAGGCGTGAGCACTGTTTGGGGGGGGGGGCTAGTCACCACAGAAACAGGCAAGGTCTCATCTCTAAGCCTTAAGGAGAACCACGGTGGACAGAAAGCAGGCTAGATTTTTTTTTTTTAAAGATTTTATTTATTTATTTGACAGAGAGATAGAGAGAGAGCACAAGTAGGCAAAGAAGCAGGCAGATGGAGAGGGAGAAGCAGGCTCCCCGCAGAGCAGGGAGCCCGATGCGGGACTCGATCCCAGGACCCTGGGATCATGACCTGAGCCGAAGGCAGCCGCTTAACCGACTGAGCCACCCAGGCGCCCCTAAATGTTTGCATTCTTTTTTTTTTTTTTTTAAGATTTTATTTATTTATTTGAGAGAGAGAGAGAATGAGAGACAGAGAGCATGAGAGGGAGGAGGGTCAGAGAGAGAAGTAGACTCCCTGCCAAGCAGGGAGCCCGATGCGGGACTCGATCCCGGGACTCCAGGTTCATGACCTGAGCCGAAGGCATTCGCTTAACCAACTGAGCCACCCAGGTGCCCGCAGGCTAGATTTTTAACCAACTAGTTTTGAGGTTGCACTGACAGGTGGTCCATGAACACCTATTTTTGTCAATCCTCGTCCCAGTAGGGCTGTTGTCACCATTTTATCAGTAAAGGAGAAGGCAACGATCACCCCAAGGTAAGACCAGGGATCAGTAAAAGCAGAACTGATGAAGATTTCTTCCCACCCGTTGTCCCACTGCCGAGTCTGCTCCCTGGCCTCCCCTGGGCAGCCTCCATCCCCCCTCCCGACCCAGATCAGCTCAAAGAGGCTTTGGTCTCTCGTTTCTCACAGTTGTTTGTTCTACTTCCTAGAATCCATATTTCCTTCCTGCTTCTAGAGTTTCTCCAGGATTGATTTTGGGGTGAGAACCAGCAGTCCTAAGTTATCATCTGGCATGAAACAGGAGTTCTGCTGTGGCCCCCCCTCCCCCCAGAATAGCTTACCCCTTCTTTCTTGAGGTTTGTTTCTAATCTTTCTAATCTGAGCCCAGCTCAGCTGGGCTGGGAAGGGCCTCATGGCAGACTGTTTCCTTTGAAGCTGGTATTTAGCTGAGCAGCCACCAGGCTGAGAGGCCACCCAGAACCCCTGTCTCCTCCTCACATTGGGCCCATCTCACATAGTGTGGCTGTGTCTGTAGGCCCATAGCTGCAGGCACAGGGAAGCAAGGCCTTGACCTTCTCTCCTGTGCTCAAGAGTAACCATTGACCATCACAGCCGGCAGGCTGTGCCCTCCACAAGGACAGTTCTGTTCTAGACATCTCCCCTCCTGGCTATGTGACTTTGTTTCTAAGCCTCTGTTACCCATCTGTCAAATGGGACTGATGATAGGTATGAGGTCTCTTTGTCAAATGATGAACAAAATGAAGAGTGGTGGTGACAGTGGAACCATGGCTGCCTACTATGCCAGCATCTTGGCCTTGGGCTTGCCCCACTATGCAACCTATGCTTCCTTCCCCTCCCCACTCCATCAGTCAGGGCCCCGAGAGGAGGGGTTGGTTGAATGGAGACATAGGAGCCTGGCTCAGTCTCTCATAGTCCTGCCTCCCGGGGCCTCTGCCCCCAATCATCCAGGCAGAGCATCTGACTCCTTCTTTATCATCAAGTCTCCCAGGGGACTTGTCTGCCCAGGCCTCAGCCGGTGAGCAACCTGATGCCTCTCCCAAGGGCACAGCCGCCCCTTTCCATTAACTGCTCCTCGGGACACCTGAGCCACAGGTATACATGACATTCAAAGTTAATCACCATGTCCTTCCTCTTCCCGATGCTGCCCAACACGGGGCAAGTGGAGAGTCAGTCCCTGCCGGCCCCAAGCACATGCACGGGGCAAATTTTGAGTACTTCCTGTGTGCCAGGCTAGGATACCCCAGAGGGGGAAGCAGGCTCAACAGCTCATGAGGATCCATGTAGGAACTTGGGCATGGGGGAGCCTCTGGTTCCATGGTGAGAGAGTGGGGAGTGGGCAGATGTTGGGGAGTAATAAGCAAAAGCACATGGCCAGAGTCAGAGAGTAGTCTCAAGATGGGGAGAAGTGGTCCTCACCTGGGGAAAGTCCTACCCATCCATGAGCTGACTAGGAAGTTTCTGGTTGTCACAGGGGGGAACCCACTGGCACTTCATGGAATGGGGGCCAAGGATGCTAAATGACTTGCAAAGCTCAGGCCCTCCCACACTGCAGGGACTTGCCCATCACTTCCCCGGGGAAGCCCCATCTGACAATCATGGCGGCAGCTTCCAGAAGTAGCATTGCTTCCTGAGCAATCCTCTTCTGTCCAATCTCCACAGCAACCTACAGATGATGAAGCTCAGGCTCAGAGAGTATGTATCCATCCCAAGGGCTGTAAGTAGCAAAGCCAGGGCTCTAAGTCCGTGCTTAGATTAGATTAGAAACCCACTCTGGATGCAGCAGTGGGAAGCTACTCCTGGGCCTGACCCCCAACACCCTCGCAAGGCCTTGTTTGGGGGTCTTTCCATGCCCCCTGCCACCATTCCTCCCTCTGAGAAGTGGCCAGCAGTCTGGCTGCCACTGGTCAGCACTGCACTCCCACCAAGCAGGGGAGGCAGCCCTCCACCCCCTGCTCACGGAGGGCCCAGGGGCCTGGGTCAGCTCGGCCCCCAAAGAGAGCCCGGAACTGCCCACATGCTTACAACATGTCTGTCCAGACTGGGGTGGACAAGTCCTAAACTTCCTTGCTGGTCCCTGAAAGAAACAGCCTGTCTATAGTTCTAGAACAAGCTGGGGAAAAGGATCTCATTGGTCCCTTGCAAAACTTCTGAAGGCCTCTTGGCTTTTTAAAGTCTCTTTTCTCACATTTACTGTGCCCAGAACCTTCGAAAATCAGCTCAGTGAGGTACAAAGCACATCGGCCTGGGAGTCGTGAGAACTGGTCTACAGTCCTCACTGAAGTATTAACAAACTCTGTGGCCACTCAACCTCTCGGGACCTCAGATTCCCCTTTTGTAAAATGGGGAGATACTCCCTGTTCTGCCTGCCTTGCAGGACAGATGCATGGTTGAAAAATGAAATAAAAGACAAGATAGCAAATGTCTCTCCCTTCTCTGCCCAGACAAGGGTGAGAGGGGCTGCTGTGGGCTGGGCCGAGGAACCTGAGTGGGGAGGAGGTGGCCTTGGAAGAAAGACAATTCTTCAGACAACAATGGGTGGAAACAGAACCTGGATGTGGTGTCTCCTTTCCCTGAGGCTGGAACCTGAGACCCTGCATTTAACCCACAGCTCTGGAGGAGGGAGGGAGCGGGGTGGGGTGGGGGGAAGGGGAGACAGACTTTGTGCCAGGCCAGCAGCTAGCAGAGAACGCTGCTCTGGGGGAATGAGGGTGGTCACACTGAGCCCACCCCAAG
The DNA here is from genome assembly GCF_002201575.2 of Neomonachus schauinslandi. Taxonomy (NCBI): domain Eukaryota; kingdom Metazoa; phylum Chordata; class Mammalia; order Carnivora; family Phocidae; genus Neomonachus; species Neomonachus schauinslandi. The sequence continues at coordinate 20,922,471 of NC_058412.1, read as the reverse complement.
GCAGTTTTATTTGGCTCTAAGCCAGGCCTACATGGACCAGACTCCACAGGAGAGGCCACAGCAGCAACAGTACTTGTAGGAATAAGAAGAGTAGCTGCTATATCCTGAGCACCTAGTGTGTGGCAGGATGGGCTGAGAGCTTCACACAAGCATTATAACTCACTGGGTTAGTATCATTCCAGGTGATAAGTCACCACAATCAGGATTTGAACCCAAGTCTATCTGATCCCAGAGCCTATGGTCACTTGCAAAGTGAACCTGCCCTCAAGGGGCTCAGTCCAGTGGGGAGATGGACCCGGTACAGACAAAGATGGACCATGGGTCTTTTGGACTCAGAGGAGGGAGACGTCATCAGCCTGGGGGTGGGGTGGACAGGGACAGATTCCTGCCCACGTCACTTGTACCTGGAAGTCATGGGCTGTGAGCTCCGTGGGGCCAGGAATCTACCTGTCTGGTTCATCAATGGCCTGGCACCCAGCACAGGGCACAAGGAATATTGCCAAGTGAAAGAATGAACCCAACTTGAGTCTTGGGTCTTTAAATTCCCAAGACACTCTCTTTCCATTGCATTCTAAAGCTGTGCAGCACATTCCAATTTCCGCCCCCCCAAATCTGGAGGACTGTCCCTTTAAGTTCATCATCTTGCTGATTTAGGATGGTTTCCGACCTAGTGAGTGACGAAGTTCAGGATAATCCAGGTCATTCCTCAGCCCGCATCAGAGAAACCTTTCCATGGGTCCTAGATCTCTGGGGCTGATAGGATGCAGAACTCTACCACCCTGGCCAGCACCTGCCAGGTCAAGGCCAAGCCGTGAGCTGGCAATCTAGGTCACGGCTCTACATTCCCAGGGATCCTGAGGCCTCCTCCTCCCAAGAAAGGTCATCCTTTCCTCCTCCTGCCCCTAACACTTGCCACCTTACTTCTGTCAATGTTCCTATCATGGGCAGCAATTTCAGGTCTGTGTGTGTCTCCAGAACTATCCAGGAGCTCCCGTAGAACTAGGAAACACCCCTGCATTTTGTACTGCCCACAGTGCCATGTACAAAGCCTGGCACAAGGAGGTGCTTAGCAAACACAGAAGGTGCTCAGAAAACATTTGCCCTTGAACGGGGCTTGCTGGCTGGTGACATCTTGAGTGGCAGTGTTTGGCTTAGTTACTATCTGAGCCCCCCAGAGTGTTTGGAGGCTGACATGGCGTGGAATCTTAAATGCTGCGTGGATTCCCTTGGCCCAGTCTCTGGGCCACCAATGTTCAGGGCACCTCAGAAATAGAAGGCACAACTTTCAGCTGTTGTGGCCACGGGAAGGGAATCACGCTGGTGCTGTCTCAGGCTGGAGAAAGGCCCTTTGTTCCCAGAAGCCTCCTGCAGTCCCTACAGTGCCATCCCCAAGAATGCCAGGCCTTGCCCTGGCTCCTGGAACTAACAATCTAAGACTCACTATGATAAGCCGCCATGCTGGTCACCCTCTTACCCTGGACTGGGTTCTGTGCCAAGTTCTGTGCTTCATCAGCCTCTCAATCACCCCAAGAACCTGTACTGTGACCGTCACCCTCACTTTACAGAAGAGTAAGCTGAGGTGTGGAGAGGTGAACTAGCCCACCTGAGCTCACCCACCTGCAGCCCAGGCAGCCATTTGAGGCCCATTTATTGTCTACTGTGTGCCAGGTCCCATGCCAGGTGTAGGGAGACCTCCGTGAAGAAGACAAGACTGGGCCTGTCCACTCTGCTCCTGCTCTGAGCTGCTCTGAGAGCAACGGTCAAGCTATCCCTGGAGTTCTTGGGGCAACAGAGGGAGAGGGAGCCATGCTTGAGGCTGCCTCCACCACCAACCGGTGTGTGGAGAGGCAGGGCCTGGGGCATGGAGCCCAGCTCTGCCACTGATGTCAGCCTCCCTGACCTGAGTCTGACTCTTAGAGAGACGGCATGGGATAAAGTCACAGTCATCTGGTGCTGCAGAACGAACCACCCCATTCTCCACATTTTAGGGTTTCTCGTGATTCTGTGGGTTGGCTGGGCTCAGCTGGGCAGTTCTTCTGCATCCAGCTGGGAGAGCAGTTGGTGCTGACTGTTGTCTGGAGCACCTTGGGTCTCCCTGTGGCCTCGTGTTCTCCAGGATCTCTCTCAACGCACTCTCTCCAGCACAGTAGCTTCGACTTCTGTACCTAGTCATTCACTTCTGAGAGGGCCTGGCTCTTATCTCAACCACTAAGCTATATGACCACTTACTAGCTGAATTACTTTGGTCAAATCCGCTCTGAGCCTCAGTTCCCTCATCTGCAAAATGGGGATTAAATCATACAGTATGTGTAAAGTGTGGCGCCAATGCCCAGCACATGGTCAGCACTCAATAAATAAACGTTTTTGTTGCTGTCAATCTAGAAGGATGGTCAGAGCTGCAGACCCCCTCTGAGATTCAGCCTCAGCTAATCTCCCTGGCCTCAGGACAGGGTGCAGTGTGGAGCTCAAGCCCCGAGCTAAGTATCAGGAGACTTGAGTTCCAATCCTGCCTCCACCCCCAACCAGCTATGTGTCCCGCAACACCTCTCACACCCTCCACTTCCCCATGGGCAAAAGAAGCACATCTTGGCCATGTTGCTGTGAGCCTCGGTTATTAGCGAAAAGCACTCTGAGAAGTACCGAATTCTACCCAGGTGTGCTCTCCGGGTTCTGAGGGGGCATGCACAGGCCCAGGAGCTCCACAGCCCCCACACCTCCCCTGTGGTCCTGCTGCACTCCATACACATCAGTACACATCACCCTAACTGGTGGAAAGGAAGTAACAGCAAAAAGTGAGAAGACAATGAGAAATAACACTTTTTCTGGTAAAAGAGAAATGGGACATCAACAGACCAAGGCAGAAGAGGTGGTCAGAGAGTGATGGAGGGAGAGGGAGAGGCGGTGGAGGGCCAGGGAGGGGTGAGGGTCAGCCCCCGACAGTCTGGTAGAAAGTCCCCACAAGGAAAAGCAAAACAAAACAAAATAAGTCATGCCTCTAATTTCTGCAGTGTTGTGTCGCTTACAAAATCCACCTGTGTGATCTCATTTCCACAGCCCCGGGAGGGAGGTATGGTCACCCTCATTTCATCCACGAGGGAGCCGAGGCACCGTGGCAGGAGTGGCCTGCAGTCCCTAAGCTAGGTCATGGCAGAGCCAGGGCGGGACCTCTTAGCTGTCAGAGGAGCTAAGAGAAGTGACAGAGGGTGTGTCCTTCAGAAGTCGACGAGAGGGGTCCTTGCGTGTCCTGCTCACCGCTGTTCCCAGAGTCAGGAGGTATTCGCTGCGGGCGGGAAGGCGGCAGTGGCCCAGGTGGGGCTGGAAATGCTGCACGGGCCACAGCCGGGGGACTCTGAGTCCGGCAGGTGCTTCGCGGTGCCCCGTTGCAAAGCCCTGCGTGCTCCTCGTCGAGGCAGGTGCGGGAGGGAGAGGAAGCTGGCGCCTGACTTCCGTGGGAGGGGCCTGCCCTCAGACCCGGATGCAGGCGCGCGCGCAGGCGCCTGGCCGCTCCGCAGTCCACTCCCGGACCCCTAGAGACGCCGTGGAATCCGTCTCAAATGCAGCTTGGGTCGAGGGCGTGTTAAAAGCTCTGGAAGGGATTCTAGGGTGAGGGTAGGATGGAGGACCACTGAGAGAGGGACAGAGACCGAGACCCGGAGAGAAACTGATAAAGATCGGACTGGAGGCGGTGAGGAGCAGAAAGCAGGGCAGCCAGCAGAAGAGAACAGAGAAGGGGAGGGGGGCATGGGAGGTAGAGAAGTGAGGGACGGGAGTGAGCAAGGAGGGGAGTCAGAGGCGCGAGCTGGAGGACTCCCTCAGGACTAGCCTCGTCTTCGCCCACCAAAGCCCCTGGGACCGCCTTCATCCCTGGCGTCCTCAGTCACTGACCCCCCACCCCAGCGACGCTGGAGCATCTGCTCCTCCTGTCCCCTCGTCCTGGGGCTCCTTCCCGGAAACATTGAATGTGGTATATTCCCGAAAGGGCCCCCCCTCCCCCCCCCCCCGCTGTCCATCCAGGCCTTTCCTGCGGAGTCTCCTGTGCAGGCAGCCCACCCAGACCCCCCTACGCTCTGTTCGGTGCATCGGCCCATGGCGACCAGCTCCGTATTCCTGTCACGAACCCCCTCCCCCCAGCCCAGTAAACTGCACCCCAGTCACTAGGCAAGTCAGTGCCTGGTGGCGAGCAGGCAGAAGTCCCAAGCAGTTCCTTCTCTGGGTCCCTTTTCCTCTAAATGAGTTCTGCTGATCCTTTGTGTTCAGTTCATTAATGTCACTGCTCAGCACCCCTTCCTGTCATGGCGCCACTGCCACAGTGACCTCCTTTATCTCCTAATCGTCCTCTCCTTCCAAAGTCAAGACCCCACCCGCACACCTTCAGGTGGAGCAAACACCCACCCCCTTCATCCCACAGAAACGGAAATCTTGAAATCTCGGAGGCTCCCCAGGCCTCTCCCTTGGGCACTGTGGCTGGTGAGTTGGGCCTTCACGAGCTAGCTTATTTCCCTGCAGCTCAATTAAAAGCAACTTCATTAAGAAAACCACACACTCGGCAGAGCTGGAGGCATGCAGCTGGAGATATTATAGCAGGAGCAAAAGCCACTTAATGAGGCCTGCAGGCCGGGGTGGGCTGCCTGCTCATCCTGCCCTTCTGGGTCCACGGCCTCCAAAGTCCTCCCCAGGCCCCACTCAGAACCCTCTCCCTCCCCGGCCTCCACCCCTTCTCTGTCCACTGCTTCTTCCTCTCTCACCTGCCCACTCCAGCTGAATCCTCCCCGGGACTGAAGAGAATAACAGGAGGCCTTTTTCCTGAGACAGGCCCTGCCCGCACTGTGCAGTGACCTGCCAAGCTGGTTTGGTGCCCCCCAAACCCCTGGGCCCCCAGTATGGGAGAAGGAAGCTTTAGAATGGCTTGTAGGGCCAGCTCTCAGAGGATCCCCAGGGCCTGCTCAGCCACCAACAACAAAGTTCTCTGAATCATGTTCCTTCTGTGCGGCCTGGCTTCCCTGTGTATGAAACAGAGAACACGGGAGCAGCCTCTTGGGTTGGAATAGAGACTAAATAAATTAGTGCATCTAAACCACTCAGCCCCCTGCATAATGAAAAGTTCTCTACAAATGGCAGCCATTATTCAGATTATTATCGTTATTGTTTATTTCTAGCCTACTGAGCAGCCTGGATTGGAAGGGGTATAAAAATGAAACAAATTTAGAAGTCACTGCCTTCCAGCTGTTCTGTCAAAATCCCCGTCGATACCATCTCTTAGCGGCATCGTGAGCAGACCTCAGAGCTTTCTGGTAATCTTCAAGTCCAGTCCAGGAAGGCTTGCTGTTCCAGTCCAGCATCTCCTTTGAGCCTGGGCCTAGTCTTCTCGTTTCTGTCAGCCTTGTGGCTCCAGACACAGAGTGGGACAAGGGCACCTGCTCTGGCCCTCAGCATCCTCTAGCCGCTCCAGCCCAGGGTTGGGGACATGGTCTGATTCTGGGGGCACTGCCATGGGTGTAGCCCCTCCTTGTGGTGTGACAGCTTCTCTGGCAAGCTCCAACCAGCTCTGGAAGCTGTCAGCACGGCCAGCCTGCAAACGCTAGCTGTCTCAGAGAGCGCCATGTGGGTGGGTCCTGTGGGGAACCTGAGAGGGCCTCACCACACCATACGGATTCCCAACCTAGGACTCCTGACTCCACCCCACCTCAGCTCCTGCCGCTGGGGGCATAGCCCCGCAGCCTCACCCAAGCTGAGGACCCCTCCCCTGGAGGGCAGGCTTGGGTGGAAGGTCAGCAGGCTTGCTGAGCCTGGCTCCCCTTCACAGCACCCCCTTGGCCCCACAGAGCAGAAACCACATACTTGACACACCTAGCGGTGGCATGTCAAATTAGTTATGGCCACCGCCTTGCCCAAGGTGGCCCGCGGGTCTCCCTAGAGGCTTGGGGAACGGACCAGTCAGTCCACTGCCCTGGCAGATGTTATTGGGAACTTGCATGTTAGGCTCCCCTTCCTACAGGTGCCTCAATCTCTCTGAGCAATTGTCCTAGGAAGGGGCCACAAAAACGCTGGGCCAGGATATTACTGTTGCCATCTTTCCCTTCCCCAGTCTTCTTTACACCCCAGGAAGAGGGAGCGCTGGGGTGGTGGTTGGGGGTAGCAGGCCTTTGAGGAAGCCCTGAGGCAGGCACCTGGTTCTGCCTGTTGGCAGCTCTCTTTAGAGAATGGGGTACTTAGCACCTCTAGCCTCTATTTTGGGCCCTCCTTGACATTTCTAAGGCATCAGGAAAAATCCCACTCAACTTCCTGCTCATCATGATTATCAATTTAATAATGAAGCCAAGATCAGGTCATGATCTCAGGGTCCTGGGATCGAGTCCCGCGTCGGGCTCCTTGCTCAGCGGGGAGCCTGCTTCTCCCTCTGCTCCTCCCCCTGCTCGTTCTCTCTCTCTCTCTGATAAATAAATAAATAAAATCTTAAAAAAAAAAATAACGAAGCCAAGATAGAAGTGGTGAGGGTAAATTTAGAAACAGCGTGCTGGAAACAGGCCGCCCGTCCTCTGTGGGACTGATCCTAATAACACTAAACAGCTAAAGTCTGTTCCCAAAGTTAACATTGCCAATGTGAGGAGTGATTTGACCTGAATGGGGGCCCAGGACCTCCCACTCAAGGCAGAGCTTGGACCAGCCAAAATGCTTCTGTCAGGAGAGAGCTGGGAGCTTACAGTTCCACTCAGCACACAGCAAAAACCAAGCCCATGCCCACAATCCTTGCTGTTACCCTGGAGCCCACTCCATCCTGGCTGCACCACCCACTCCTGAGTGCACCCCAGGAATTGGGCTGAGACTCAGAAGTCCTGGTTAGCCCTAGGTTCTTGCACTCACCATATGACCTTGGGTAGGTCACTGAACCTCTCTGAGTGCCATCTTTGAAAGAGGAATGGGTCACAATACCCATGTTACAAGGGGGTGCTTGGAATTATATGAGATTCTAGGTGTGAACTTTATCCCTGTGGGGCACTGGGTTCATGTGGAGGGCCACCTTACCAGGGATCCGCCTCCTACTCGTCATACCCTTTCATTTCCATCTAAGGCCACAGCTGTCTCTCTCTCCCTAGACCTTCCGGTGGCCAGTGGCCAGCAGCATCGACAGCAATGAGATACTTGAGATTCAGATCTTCAACTATAGCAAAGTCTTCAGCAACAAGTAAGTGTGGGGTGGGAGAGGTGGGGCCTGAAGGGACTGGGGACCTGCCCTCCTCCTTGGGCTACCCTGTCTTTTGGGCTTAAAAGGGGACTCACACCCCCAGCCTACTCTGGACTGGCTGTCAAAGAACCCCCTCCTTGCTCTCTCATATTGTCCTTAGAGTCCCTCATCGCTTCTCGGCCTTTTGGCTAAGATCAAGTGTCCTTAGAGTCCCTCGGCCCTCCCAAACATTGTCAGCCAAGAACACCCTACCCTCCCATTCACTCCTTCTGTCCCCAGCCCCATCTCAGCTTCCTATCCCCTTCTTTAAGTCTCCCGCTTTATACCATCCTGGGTGACAGTTACCCAGCAGAGGAGTTAACAGAATGGCTGATAATGTACTCCAATAGACCATCTGTAGCCTTGAGGGCAAACTTGCCACACCTGGGAAGACTGAGAAGCTCTGAGGCAGTTGGGTGCAGTGGTTTGGGAATCAGGAAAGCCTGATCTCAGATTTCAAGCTCAGTCATCTACTGTGTGACCCTGAGATGGTTACATAATCTCTCTGAGTTCAAAGTACTCACCTGTAGAAAGTGTAGGTATTTACCTCAAAGGAAGCTGTGAGAATTAAATGAGATAGATATTCATTCATTCATTCACTCATTCATTCTTCCAAATGTTTACTAAGTGCCTACTGTGTGTCAGGCACTGAACTAGGTGCTGAGGATAGCAAGTGCCTACCCTCATGGGGCTTCCATTCTTCAATGAAGCACACCTACCACATGAGCACTGTCACTACTAAGGGTTCAGTAAAAGTAGTTCCCATCCATCTCTCGGGCAACAAACAGAATTCAGGATGATTTGAACAGTCTGGAATGGTGGCTAAATATAATAAATGTAAAGTCTCATTTGGAGATTCAAAACCAGCTGCTTTTATACCAGCTAGAGGGGGTCATGGCTGAATAGCAACATGTCCAGAAAAGCATGGGGATATTACTGGATGAGAGTGCAATATTACTCAACAGTGCAGTATTACTCAACAGGACTACAAACAAAAGAAACCTGACTTAATCCTAGCTCATATTAATAGAAGTAGAACAATCAGAGCAGGAGAGGTGAAGGATGAGGTTCCACTCTCCTCATGCTGGTTGAAGAGAATACCAGTAGGCAGCTCCTTGGGGTGCCAGGAGAAGAGACCTTAAGTCTGACAAGGGGATGAGAGCCTCAAGGAGAAAATCACAGAGGACATGTCCATCCATCCATATATCTATCCTTCCATCCATCCATCCTTCCATCCATTCATTTTTTCCATCCATCCATCCATCCATCCATCCATCCTTCCTTCCTTCCGTCCATCCTTCTCTCCATCCTTCCTTCCATTAATCCTTCCATTCATCCTTCCTTTCATCCATCCTTCCATCCATCCTTCTGTCCATTCATCCATCTATCCATCCATCCATCCATCCATCCATCCATCCATCCATCCATCCAATCACTCATCAAACATTCACGGAGCAAATATTCTCTAGCAGGCAGACACTGTGCTAGTCACGGAAGGTACTGAAATGAGAGATTAAGTCACCATGCCTTTCCCCCAAGAAGGTTTTCTGCCATTTGGAAGAGGAAAGAGAGATGTGTGCCCAGGCACAGGACCAGGACCAGGCTGCATTGCTGGGAGACAGCAGACAGCTGAAAGATAACCAGAACTCTCCAACCAATGAGTTGTTAGGAAGTAGTGAGGTCCCCATCATGGGGAGAGGCTGAGTAGGGAGTGGACCACAATGTTGTGAAGGGGATTTCTGTATGGGGATTTTTGAATTGGGCTGAACCACACAGGCTTCAAGGATTCTGTGGTTTTTATTGAGAACCCACAACATCTCAGCTGAGCATGGGGTGTGGGCATTTTAGGCCTGCTGGCAGGGCCACAGGGGAAGATGTTCAGGACAGAGGGGCCACCCTTTGGCCTCTTGGGGTATCACAACATTCAGGCAGCTGCTATAGTATCCACAAGAGAGGTTAGTGGGACACCCTACCAGGTGCCCCCAAGATGAAGCAAAACTTTCTTCCCTAGGGTGAGAGATCGGGTGACCTGTGAGGATAAGAAAAACAGGAGCAGAAGGGACACAGACCGAAGTGGGTGTGGAAAGGAAGAATTGGAAGCTGAGGGTCAGGAGAGGCATCCAGGCACCCCAGCAGGGACCCACATGCTGTCAGAGCTTCCAGGAGCCTCAGAGCCTAGCCAGTGCAACCCTCACTGCACAGATGGGGAAGCTGAGTCTCAGAGAGGTGACTGAGGCCACTGGACAGTGGCAGGGCTGGGGCTAGGATGCCTGTCTTCCTTCTCCCATTCCTAATCCTGGACTTCCCAGAAAACCAGGGCGTGTGAGCAGTGATTGTGGACACCACTGACATGATTGAAATTAGTACGTTCTTTACAGTGAAAGGCGCTAGACAGTCACTGAAATGCTGGAAACCCTCGGAAACATAAAAACTCTTGCTATAAACAAATCAGAAGTATTTGTTAAATTGGGAATTGAATACCATCCCAGTGAATACACTGAAACTTTAGGCTTCAGTTAATTGTTCTGAAATGCCAACAAGCGAGAGACAGAGCAGGGGAGTTCCTAACCTAATTGTCCCCTTCTTACTCTCTCTCCACCCTCCCTGCTCCACCCAAGAGGAGGCAGGAAACCCCTCCAGGAGAGGTCTGGCCTGATGGGAAAGGGTCCTCTCATTTTCTTGGAAAAGGAGTGGCCATCCCGTGAAGAACACAAGGCCCATCCTGACACAGGCCAGCTTGGGGGTTGGAGTGGGAGGGCAGGGTGCTTGGAGTCAGTGGGGCTCAGGTCTCCCCACCCTGGAGGCCCCGGGCTCCTTCTCATGAGGCAGCTGAGATGAGGGGGGCCTCTGGGGTTTGAACTGGGCTTAGCAGCCAGCAAAGCCACTTCTGCCACTGGGGACAGTGCCTGGCCCCTAGCAGGCCCCTGATTACTTTGTGGAATGAGTGAATGAATAAATGCCCCATGGGGTCAGGAGTCAGAGGGTGTGTGGGGTGGAAGGGTCTGGAAGCAGAAATCCAAATGATCCTTCTTCTCTGAAAAGTTCAGGGCACTCTGAGGTGAGAGCCAAGTCACATGATTGATGCATTTGGGAAAACTGAGGTAAAGGAAGCTGGTATGAGAAATAGTTTATGGGCCTGATCTCATTACCCCCATCTCAGAGAAAGAGACTTGTTCTAGTAGCAGAGGGTGGCTTGGGAACTGGCCCCTTCCCCAGTGGTGGTAGGGGCTGCCAGTGGGGAGCGATTCCTGATCAGTCACCAGGAGACCCCAAGTCTGCCCAGCCTGCCTTGAATGAGGTCCTCCTTCAGGAACCTCCTGTGAGGACAAGGTGTCAGATCCAGAGGACCTTGTGTGTTCCCCTTTCCCTGTGCAGAACCATTGATGGGGAACAGTCTGCTACAAGCTCCAGTCTCCTGGGACTTCTGAATAATTCAGGAGCCAGGAGAGCAGTGGAGGCCTGGCCAGGCCCTGGGCACTTGACATGGGCTACCAGGGGAAAGCCATGAATCATTGACAGGTCCTGGTGCCCGGTTGCCGCTCTCTTGTGGTCCGTCTCTGGGCCCATCCATGCCTGAGGCCCCCTCCCTGCTGCCCTGCCCAGCCCACCTGGCCACTCTGTGGGGGCCAGCCCAGCCTCCTAGGTGGCTGTGGGCCCCGTAGGGGCTGCCCTTTTTGTGATGGGTAACTTCAATGGGCCACATGAGGGAGGCCACAGAGGACAGAGTCAGGTTCCAGCTCCTTCACCTAACTTGGGGAAACAGGCCCAGCAAGGGTCCTTGCCCAGGATCACACAGCAAGGGCAGGGCAGAGCTGGTCTTCAACTCAGACCTTCTGACCCCCAGGCCAGTGTTCCTTCCCAGAGGATGAACGGCCTCACACCTCCACTTTCCAGAGAAAGGACCCTGCTGTCCCAGGGCTCATGAGCCCACCCTGCCTGGTCACCCCGGGCGCCCATCCTCCCAGGCAGCTCATCCGTGCTGACCCACCCAGAGGATGGCATTTAGTCTGCGTGTGGACAAGGCTCAGACCAGGGCGTGAGGGGTGGGGAATTTGCCAGGAGGCGGACCACAGAGTAAGTGTGGCTAAAGCAGCGAGAGCCCCTGTGGAGTAGAGTTGCCCGTCACAGAGTGTCTAGCAGGGGGTGGAGAGTAGGAGTCAGGGAGGATGCTGAAGGGACTCTTGCTTAACAAAATGCTGGGCAAGCCTTCCTCTGGGGCCCCCAAGTCTAAGGTCTGAGCCTTACCTCAGTGAGCCCTGGCGGGGGGGAATGGCTCCATCCTGCTCCCTGGGGGTCTCTTGTCACATTGCAGCATCTCTGCTGATCCTTCCCCTGCTGTGCGAGGGGCAGTGTCCAGGAAAGATGGCCCGAGTGCCCCCACTCCACGGGTGCTCAGTGGGTCCTACTAGGACTCAAAGGGCCCGTTGGCAAAGGGAAGTAGTGGACAGGGATTCTCGAAGTGTGCTCCCCAGCCAGCATCGTCAGTGTTACCTGGAAACTTGTCAGAAACACCTATTCTCAGGGCCGTCCTGCCTGCTGCATCAGACTCCGGGGCGGCGGGTGGGGCCAGGGGTGACCTGGAGCTGGCTCTTACCCGCTCCCAAGAGCAGATGGTGCACATCTCTGGGAGTTCAGGGACCGCACGTTGGAAGCTTGAAATTGGCCTTGGCGCAAGTATTGGCACCATAGAGATCATCAGGAGCTCCAAGTCAGGACTGTCCTTCTCTCCCAGCCGGGGGTCAAACAGTTGCCAGCACAACCGTGGACGCGGAGGTCCCAGCCATTTATGTTTTCAGAAGCCCTCCAGAAGATTCTGTTTATTCGGAAGTTCGAAAACCACTGATTGAAAATCAAAAGAGGTGAAGCTGTCAAAAGACCCGTATTTTTTCATAATTATAGCCTGTTGTTAGAATGTCTACACAGTACGAGGGCTGCAAACCCACCCACCTCCTCATGTCATAAAGACAAAGCTGAGACTGAGGGGCAGCTGCTCCAGGTCCCCTGGCCCCTTGCCAGGAATTCTCCTCCCTGGGCACGGCCCAAGCCGGGGAGAGGCCAGGACGCCGCCAGGGAGGCCTCCGCTGGGCTGGGTCTCAGAAGCCCCTGGAAGCCTGGTCAGGCTTTCCAGTGGAGGAGTGGTATGAAGAGTTTTGCCCTTGGAGAGGCAGGACAGCGGGTGGACAGGGCTCTGAGCCCCGGAGGGAAGCATTTCATGTTTGTCCACCAGGGCTGCTCCGGCCACTTCCTCCCCCCACACAGATGGGAGCCTTTTTTTTTTTAAACAGTATCCACTCTGTGTGCTCCTCAGGAGAGTGCAGACATCCGACATGTCCATTAAAGTCACAATTTGCCCCCTGCCTCACCTCGCTTGGATGTGCCGTCTGTTAGCTGCGTCCCTTCCTACTTTCTCGGACTCACCTTCCTCCTCTGTAAATCAAGAGCAGCAGCGGGTGACCCCAAGGCCCCTCCAGCTCTCACACACTTTGGGCGCTCCCCTTAGCCTTTGCCGCTTAAAACAGTTGAACGTTTTAATCTACCCCATGTGGAATCACCATGTGAGAACGTCTTTCAGTTCCCGGTTCTCTCCCAGAGCAATGACCTTCAAACCATAGGGTGAAATGGGGTTCAAGTCAACTCAATCAGCATTTATTAGGCACCCACTGTTGTTCACTAATTCAGCCAGCAGATGTTGAGAGCTCCTGTGTGCTGGAAATAGCAAACAGAGGCTGGAAGTAGGAAACATAGCCCTCCACCCCCCAAACCCCCATCCCCGCTTTGGAGAGGCTCATGGCAGAGCCACACCCCTCCATACCCACCAGACCGCTTCTGGAGTGCTGACTATGTGCTAGATGCTCAGAGGCTCTCAGCCCTCTAAACAACCCAGAGAAGCAGGATTATTGGCTCATCTTAGGAGAAGCAGGACTGAGAGAGCCTAGCCTGTCAGGGAAGCAGCTAACGTGCTGGGGTCAGAGCTGGGCTTCAGGTCGCAGGACTGTGCTCTTGGTAGCACTGAGCTCCCCTCCTCTGCTGTCAGGTGGGAATGTGGGGATCCCACAACCAGATGGGCCCTTGCCCTCAATGGGCTTGCGGAATGCAGATGTGAGTATTGCGGACTACTCTGGGGACCAGTGAGCCAGTGGTGGGTAGAGACCTTGGTTAGGGAGGTAGAAGGGGGCAGAAGCTGCTTGTGTGTCCACGAACCTCCGGTCCTTTCCCAACAACCTCCACACTGGGCATCTGGGCAGGGGCTCAGCTGAAGCCCAACTCCACATGCTCAAGGAACACAAGCCAGGGGGTACCCAGCCCCCATCTGGGGACATCCCCCAAGGGTGTTCACTGCCCATGAGCTCTCCCAGGGAAGTGGGTCTCACACGTACAACCACTCACACTCATTGGGGGCCACGTGCCCTCCTGGACATGCTGCCCTGGCCAGGACCAGCCCCTGCTCTGGGGCCACCTTCTCCAAGCTTAGCCTGGAGCCTAAGCACACCTTCCGTCTCTCCAGCCCACTGCCCAGCCAGTCACAGCCCCTTGGGATGTCAGTTCCTCACTCTGGCCTCTTCGTGTGGAACTGCCATGCCCCCTCTGCCATCCACAGGCTCATCGGGACTTTCTGCATGGTGCTGCAGAAGGTGGTGGAGGAGAACCACGTGGAGGTGACTGACACACTGATGGATGACAACAATGCTATCATCAAGGTGGGTCTGCCCCAGAGAGTCCCTGGACTTGCCCTTTATGGGGTCCCGCAGGGGCCTGTTTCATCTGCCTCCTCCCACTCATAAGGTGGTCTGGGGGATGCTCCTAGTGGGTGGCGAGGTGAGGCAGGAGGAGGAGACTCAGGTCAGACTGCCGGAGCCCCTCAGCCTGGGGCCCATGGCTGGAGCACTGGAGGCACGGTAGGGTCTGCTGTCCCAAGGGGGAGGGACAGCATCCGAAGGCCAGGCTGAGCCCTGCTGGCCACTCCAGGCCATGATCTTCATTCTGCACGCCTGCCCTGGAGTCTCTTTAAGACTAGCCACTCGGTGAGGGCAGGTACCTCGTTTTCTATCCCTGTTGTCACGTCCCATCCCAGCACTTCCAACGTGAGCACACACATGCTAATGATGCACGGTCTGTAGGCACTCAGTACCTGTTCTTTTTTTTTTTTTTTTTAAGATTTTATTTATTTATTTGACAGAGAAAGACACAGCGAGAGAGGGAACACAAACGGGGAGTGGGAGAGGGAGAAGCAGACTCCCTGCCGAGCAGGGAGCCCGATGTGGGACTCGATCCCGGGACTCCAGGATCATGACCTGAGCCGAAGGCAGTCGCTTAACCAACTGAGCCACCCAGGTGCCCTCTCAGTACCTGTTCTAACAAAGCGAGGAAATGAGCTAACCTGGAGGCTCTGACCTGAGGCTCTGCTCTGATGCATTTGTCCCCTTCAGCTCATTCATGTCCACTCACAGGCAGTTAGACTGTGCTGACGAGCACAGCCCCTGCATCCGAACCTTAGGCCACTAACTGTGTGACTTGAGCAGGTTACCTATCATCAGCAAAGTGAGCAACATTATATCTGCTTCATAGGAATTGTTCTGAAGATTAAATGAGAATACACAGACAGTACTTAGAATAGTTAGGCACCTAAGGAATGCTCCATAAATACATAAAATAATATTGGTAACTCCTATTTCCTGACCTCAGTTTACCTGTGTGTGTAAAATGGGGTTTGCCATGGTTCTCTCACCTGCATCCTGCATAATATATGGCCTGATGTGGTAAGCCAGCAGGATAGCCTCAGAGGGCAGGGCTGCAGCCAGGGGGAGCCAGAATGGAAGGAATCCCCTCTGAGGAGTGCCAAGGGTGGAGAAAAATTCCCACAGTGCCTTGGTGTCTCAAGATGCTTTCTTGCAGAGAACAGGAGGGCATTCGGGACTTCACAGCATGGCCCCAGCCAGGCTATTCCTTCCATGGGCTGGTGTGGGCAGGGGGGCTTCTTGAAGTCAGGAGGGCTCGGCCACCCCAGCAAGGGGAGAGGGGATGCAGAACAACCTCTGGACACCAGTGGGAGGAAGTGAGATGAGAAAGGAGGAAGGAGGCAGTGACGAGTAGGCAGGACAATCCATGCTCTGTATTTCTAGAATCAGGCTGAGGAAAGGACTTACAGATGATCTAGCCCATCTCCCACCTACCACTGCTACCCATTTAGTGGATGGGAACCCTGACGTCCTGGATGGGGAATGAATTTAGTCAAGGTCAGACAGCTGGTCAACAACAGAGCCAATACTGGGACCCAGGACTTCCAACGCCAGGCCACCATTTTCCCACCACACCATCCCTGGTCACATCAAAAGGGCCACATTGGCTCAGTGTGAAGGACATGAGGCTTGGAGTCAGCCCGGCTGGGCTCAGATCCCAGCACTAGCACATCCTAGCTATGTGACTTCAAGCAAGTAATTTACCCTCTCGTACATTGGGTAGGGTAAGTTGAAGTGTTGAGAAGATCAAATGAGTTTATAGTAAAGCATCTTAACACAACATCTAGCACAGTGAGGGTTCAGAAAATGTGTACCTTTTCCTTCCCTGGGGACATCGAAGCCTGGGTGTTCGGAAGCCTATGTGTCGAACGAAGGCTGCCTATGTGGGTGGCAGGAGCAAGTCAACCCCCAACCTGTGAGGAAAAGCAGGTACATCTGGGAGACAGCCTGACACCCATGCAGGCTGAGGAAGGGACTAGAATGAGTCTTCCCTGTGTACCGGGGAGACACTAGAGCTGAAAGGAGGTAAGTGGCCCAAGGACTCAGAGCAAGAAGCCCAACCAGGATTCTCAAGTGTGCAGCCTGGGCCCAGGTTTGGGGCTCCACTTTCTCCCAGAGAAAAGCCCAGGCTGACCCCCTAGTCCCTCCTCCAGAGTAGGAGGGCAGGTGTCGGATGAGCAGGAAGAAGTGCCGGCCCCAGGCCTCTGGAGGTGCCCAGGCCTCTTCTCCTAAAGGCTCAGCTCCTATCACATCTCCAGCCCCAGGAGTGAGGGGAGGTCAGCCCTGCTTCTGAGGACGAGGCACTGGGACCACTGAATGATCTTCTTGATTATGTATGCGGTGGACTCAGAGAGCCCACTGCAGTCTAGACTCAACTGTCCAGGGTGCGCCCCCCACCTTGGGCACCAGGGAGGAGCAGAGTCAAGTGCAACAGGACCAGGAGCCAGAACCCATTAAGTTGACTGAGTCTGTATGTCTCGATCTTTCTGAGCCTCGGTTTCCTTATCTGCCAAATGGAGGTGTGGGGAGGATAACACCCAGCTTGTCTTCCTCCAGCCAGTGAAGGAAGTGAAAGCACTTTGTAACCATCACAAAGTGGTGGCCCGTGCACGTTATTGCTATCGCGTTCCCCTGCTCAACACCCACCCCTCTCCCTCCAGACCAGCCTGTGTGTGGAGGTCCGGTATCAGGCCACAGATGGCACGGTGGGCTCCTGGGATGATGGAGACTTCCTAGGGGACGAGTCCCTTCATGAGGAAGAGAAGGACAGCCAGGAGACAGATGGGCTGCTCCCGGGCTCCCGCCCCAGCTCCCGGACACCAGGCGAGAAGAGCTTCCGGAGGTAACAGGCCGGGCCCTCTGGCTGCCCACCAGCCCCAAAGACACAGGGAGGATGCCTGGGGCTTGGTTCCCCTTGAAGGCCCTTCTTGGCCTGACTGGGCTCAGAGTCCAGGGCTGAGTTGCTGGAGAGACATAAAAGAGGCAGGAAGGTGTTTCTACAGTGCGCCACACACCTGTCCCCCAACCCCAGGGCTCACCCAGGGGGCAGGGTATCAGGGATCAGGCTGAGGGGCCAGGCCTCCTACTACCCTGAGGGAGTTCTAGGAGGGTGAGCTCTAACTTGAGGGGAAGAGGCTAGACCCCCTGCCTCCTAAGAGAACAGGTGAGGCAGACAGGAGGGGGCCCTACCCTCTCTGGTCCAAGACCCAGCAGTGTCAGACCAGCCCCTGGTGGCCTGCCATCCACCCTGGCCCCATGGAGGTCCAAGAGAGGGTGGGAGGCCTTTTCCTGCTAGGGTGAAGCCAAAGGTCTTGGTCAGGACACAGCCTCTCTTCTGTTGAGAAGAATGCATCCTGACATCCTGGCCCCCTCAGTGTCTAGGACTCACACCTGCAAATGTCCTGCCACACACAGGTGTCAGGATGCTGTGTCCAGGCCTACACATTCCGAAAGCATGATTTTTCAAAAAGGAAATGCAATTGTATTACTCTTAGGACTCGGAGAGACAGACTCTAAGTTAGTAAAATGTTGGCTATAGATTCCTAGTTCACTGGGAATAATGTGTAAAATGCAGGTAAGTCAATGGTGCATCTAAAGTTTTAGGGGAGGCACTCCCTCCCAGTGACTGCCTCCCTCCAATCTCCTGCCTTCCCTTTCCAAAAAAGTGTATTCAGTCCCTGCTCTGAAAAAGCACAGATTCTAAATCAGTGCAGTTGAATTGAGAATTGATGTATTTTTATGAGACATATATGCTTTTCTTCTTTGTACTTGAACTATTCTCCTCCAGCAACACACACACACAAACACACACACATACAATGTACAAGCTTAAGATCCTGGGAGCCAGGTGGGGAGTAATAGGAACCGTGCATGTGGCAGATGCACCAGACCTTTGACTCCAGGCCATCCGGGGGATGGGGTGACATCGCCCAGGCCAGCGGGGAGCCTGTCTTCCTTAGACTCTGGCCAGCCTGATGGAAAGGGCGTGCAGTTTGGTCTCAGGAGCCCCAGGTCTGAGTCCCGGCTCTGCCTCTTACCAGTCTTGTGACCCTTGGCCAGTCACATACCCACTTCACTGCCTCTCCTAACCTGTAAAATGGGGCCCGGGGGCAATGAGAACCACCCCCACCCTGTTGTTAGGAGAGCCAGCAGCACTGTGGAGGGGCAGGTTGTAACTGGGGTGCCGAGTGCTGCCCCATGTCAGGGCTGCTGACAAACAGGTTCTTGGCAGCTGAACAGTGCAAAGGGTCAGGATCCGGCTGGAAATGGTGACAAGAGGAGCAGGGACCCAGTGGAGAGCCAGGGGACACACACAAAGGGCACCATCTGGTCCCAATCCTCTGTCCCCACATAGGAAAGAGCTTGGCTTGGCTGGGGCTCGAAGAAAGGGCACAAGATTGAAGCCGCGTGAGGGCCAGCAAGTGCAGGGAAGGAGCGCTGGCCCGGAATCAGGGAAGCTAAGTTCTGTTAAGTCCCATCCTGGATGCCACTAACTGGCAAAGTGACTTTGAAGGAGTGACCTACCCCTCTGGGCCAGTTACAGGAATGGGTTGAACATCCTGGCTCCGCTCTAACTGTGACATCCTGAGGGACCAAGGGACACTCTGGATCTCATGGGTAGCACCCACATGAAACGGCTCTCTGGGAGCTCTTGACAGCCGAGGGCTGCCCTCTTTGGCTTCTGTAGCTCGGGGATGCTGAGGCAGTTCCTCTCTCAGTCCTAGGACAGCGGGCCAGGAGGCTGACGGAAGGGGCAGGGGTGGATGCAGAGAGCAAAATGTGGAGCTTTGGCCCCCAGATCTATAGAGGGCGTGGCTGTGCTTTCCCACCGCTCCCCGACCTTCCTGTGGCCTATCCCAGGGCAGCAGCCAGAAGCCAGAGCAGGAAGAAGGGTTTTTTCTGGGACTGGGAATTGGGAGAGGGTGACAACCACGGTCAGAGCCCCTTGTCTTCCAGATGCCACGGCCCCATGTCGGAGGGGCTGTGTGAGCATGTGCACGGTTTCCTGGCTGCTGCTGGGGCTGCCCGCCCTGACGCTAAGGGTACTTTGGGGATGGTGCCCTTGCCAGGCCTTGCCATGAAGCCAGCAGGCTACGTGTGGGGAAGAGGTGAGAATGTTCGAGGAGGACGCTTTGCTAGTGAGGAGAAGGTGGAGCTGCTTTAGAGTGTTTGGGTTTATCCTACAGCTTAATTCCGGCTGCCTCCATGGGGCCTGTGAGCTCTGGGTCAAGGAGCATGGGTGCTGACAAGAACCTGATAGTGGGCCTCAAGGCTCTAGCGTTATGTCTCACTCTCGTCACCGAAGTGCCAACCAGCCAGGCCTGTCAGCTCTGGAGTGTGGGAGGAAGCCACGTCTTCTGGACCAGAGAGCCCTCCAGAAAGGCTTTGGCCAACAAAGGGACAGAGGGAGGAAAGGATATATGTGCCTAGCCTCTGAGCCCCAGTGAAGTCTTCCTTCCCCATGTCTGCCCTTGCCTTCCATCCACTCCTGAAAAGGCTACCCCTTTGCAGATGACGGTGCTCAGTCTATCACGTGCCTCTCTTGTCTCTCCTCTGGCCCATCACCAGCAACAAGGAAGCCTCACTGCTGGCCAACAGCAGTGTCTCACCTGGTCATCTGGATCCATGGGGGTCTGGTGTGAGAATCCACTCTTCTCTGTGTGACTTGGCTCAGTAGGGTGCTTGCTGGAGGGTGGGGGGTGCTGGTGGAGTGAATGGGCAGGAAACAGCCTTTGCCCCGGACTGGCAGGGACTCATCCATGAATGACAGAGGAGGCTGATGGGGGAAGGTCCTGGGGAGCCCACACTTTTCCCTCTAGGGCCTGGGTGCCCCTGGCTGGGCTCCAGCCATCTGCCCTCACCACCCCAGCAAAGGCCTCTGTAGAGGCTCCCCTTATAAGGGCACTCACTCCCAAGGCCTTAAGTCTCTTCCTGGAAATTTCTCCCATTTGACCTCAGGGAATGTGTGCTGGCCCCTCTGCCCGAGCATTTCCCCCCAACCCCTAACCCCTAACCCAATAGTATCAGCTTGTTAACACTTTCCTGCCACAGTTCCATTGATCCCAGGCCCTGGTCAGTCTTGTGCCCTCTGAGCCACTCTGCCTACTTCTCTAGTCTCTGCCCCAAACCAGGGGCCCCTGATTTTGGCCAGCTCTCTGTAAAACACCCTGGGAGTGTTCCAGAAGGCCGTGCAATGCCATGGAGAGCACAGGGCTCAGATCCTAGCTCTGCTCTTTGGAGCCACAGTTTCTAACCTGATTCCTTTTTCCTTTCCCGAGTCTCCGTGTCACCCACCCCAGCTTCCACCCTGAGCACGATGTGACCTTTGGGCCCAGGCCCTGTTATCAAGGTCCCCCCTGGCTCTGGCCACCCCACCCTGTACCAGGGGCCCTGCTGACAATGCTGCCGACAGCTGGGGCTTCACAGCAGCCCGGGCCCGGGGTGGGTCTCACTTGCTCACGGGGGTCCCCTCACCTCCCACAGCAGTCAGCATTGCCGAGAAGGAATAAATCATTAACTCCATGGACACTTTGCTCTCAGGAGCACAAAACCAGGGCTCTGGGCCTTGCAAGTGAGGATACACCTGCCCCAGGCTCTGAAGGGAGAGGAGACTTTGGCCCCGAACATGTATGCGCATGCACAGTGCCCGATTGCTTGCCCACACTCACGTGCACGTACGTTCTTTCTGTGTGATGCCAGGGCGCTGCACTCACTGCTGGGTTCTGGGCTCTGCTGCAGCAGCGCCTCTAGGAGCCACAGCCCAGAAGGACAGAAAGGAGCCCCAGCTTTAATGTTGCAGCTTCTCTTGGAGCTTTCCTGCAGATTCCCTCTGTTCTGTGACTCTCCTCATTTTCTCCACCTGCCTGGCCTCCTGCCCTGCACGGCCCCACCTCCTTCCGCTCGGCACCCCTGTCTGAGAAGGTGGAGGTTCCTGTTGGGCTCCTCTCTGCTCGGTCTCATCTTGGGAAAGCAAGGGGGGGACCACTTTTCTTGTTCTCCCTATGGATCATTCTTCCACTCCAGCAGAGATCCATGGAAGCTAGGTAGCCCCCCACTCCTGTAACTGGGGTCAGAGGGCAACAGGGTATCCCCATGGTGTGTGTCCTGAGGTATACATGTGGTCGGCACAGCCAGCCTCGCCCCCAGAGCGCTGCTCTACCAGTTCCCATGATCTCTTCCCTGCCTCCCTTCCCCAGGCTGAGCTCCAGAGATGCATAGAGGAGCCAGGGTTCCCTTCCATCCCTGGCCCAGGCCTGGGTGTTCGAGTGAGGCCTGGCACCATGAAGCACTTGGGTCCCAGCAAAGCCTAGAGTTCCCCAGCGGGCTGCCATATTGGATCTCCCACCCTGTGGCTGCTCTCAGTGGCACACCCAGAGCAATGGGGATGGGTGTGAGGGAGAGGTGGTGTGAAACCAAGGCCCAGAGAGAGAGGATGCTGGCTGAGGAACAGGACTTACCTGGCCAGAGCGGGACACTAAAACCACAACGTGGACTCTAGGAGGAAAGTCAGAGCGGTCCAGGGCTTCACCCCTCGCAACAAAGACAGAGGCCGCATCCCACCCCTATCGCTTGTGGCTGAGTGACTGAGGGCAGGCTGAGCACAGAACCTTGAAGCTTTATTATTGTTAGTTGTAGTCCTAATAGGGGTTATAGGATTATTTTTTCAGAGAAAGATAGTTCTTTTCCCTTCTCCATTTCCATACTCAGACTGTGGGCCTGCGTGCAGCCCCTTTGTAGGCCCAGAGGCCTGGAGCATGTGGGGAAGGGTCCTGGCGGGCATGGGCCAGGCAGTATGTGCTGAGCACAGCTGCATGCTGGGCCTTGGTCTGCTCTGTGCCTGACCGGTTCCCCCACTGGGCCAGCCTGACACCTCTCTGAGATTTCAGAGCAAAACCCAGAGGGAAAGAGAAAAAGCATCACGTTTTATTGTTCAGGTAAATAAATTCCCCCTTCCTGTTCCATCCTCGGCCAATCCTAGATGATACAGTTCCCCTTCTGGTTCCTCTATTGCAATGCTTTTCAAACTTTTCAGGGTTACAGAGTTCTTTTAAAAATAATAAACACACTTCCCTCAAAACTTGGATCTATAATTCAGAAAAAGGCAGCCCTGTTTGGATTACTGTGAGGGTGAGGCGAGTAAATCTTCCATTCAGCCCTCGTTCTCAAAAGCTCATTGGAGCAAGCCCCATGCAGCTCTCACTGGGTCCCAGTGGGGCCCATGGCCCACGCCTGACCTGCCTGCCCCCAAGACCAGCCAGGCCTGGGGCCAGCATGAGGCTGCTGAGACAATCTCTCCTTTTCTACAGCGGGTGTTCTCTGATCAGTGGTCTCAGCCGATTTCAACAGCCAGAGACCTGGCTGATGTTGACTACTTTGAAAAGAATTACAGACTGACCAGCTTGCCTAATGGAAAGGATCACTGGCCAAAGCTGGACTTCAGCCGTGATCTATCTAGGCCTTCGGGTTCTGAGCTATCAGGGCTCAGAAATCCTGTCTACCTGGCAAGGCCCAGGCCAGTGCAGAACAGGGAGAGGAAAAAAATCACTAATTGTTGCCTGCTTTCTTTCCTTCATCCTCATTGCCACAGCATCAGGGAAGCATTGAGAGAACATTCCAGAAGGGTTTTCTGAAAGCCTCCCTAAAGAGGGAGAAGAGCACCGTTCTTACCCTGCCCTGTGCCCCAGAGTGCTAGCTCTCTACTACCACGTGCCCAGAATCTCCCCAGCCCACCTTTCCTCTTGGAGGCCCTCAGAGCCTGGGAGCTGGGCACTCCGTTGGAGGAGATCAGGGGAGGAGATGGGGAGGAGCAGGGTGGCCCAGGCCTGGAGGGTGGCCAGGTTCATCTAACCTTGCTTTTCCTGAGGCATCTGAGACCCACATTAGAAATCACCAAACCCTTGCCTGGGAATGGAAGAGAGCAGCCAATACCCTGAGGCCTCCTCCCTCACCAAGGCTCCAGGTTCTCCTGGGCTTAGGGTTGGGAGAGTGGCCACCCAGCCCCACTCCTGTGACCAGGGCAGAGCCTGGGACCATCCGCTCCTTGCCCAGCAGGCTTAGGCTGAAGTGAGAAGCTGTGGGGTGAGGTGTCCCTGGGACAAGGAGCCCCTGGGGAGTGGGGGGTCCGCAGGGCCAGGGTCTAAGTCTGCAAGTGTCTCTGGTCCACACCCTCTCACTCACATCCCCTTGTCTC
Organism: Neomonachus schauinslandi; assembly: GCF_002201575.2. Taxonomy (NCBI): domain Eukaryota; kingdom Metazoa; phylum Chordata; class Mammalia; order Carnivora; family Phocidae; genus Neomonachus; species Neomonachus schauinslandi. The sequence goes on along the minus strand of NC_058412.1, from coordinate 20,899,322 downwards.
CTCATTTCTTCTCCCTACTCAGCAAAGGCAGAGAGAAGACCAAGGGAGGCAGAGATGGCGAGCACAAGTAGGTGTCCCAGGCCAGGGCGGAGCCCATGGGGCCCAAAGGCTCCTCACCACAGGGTGTGGATGTCGGGATGGCCCGTCTCAGTGGGCTTAGGTGTGGACTGTCCTGGTGGAGCCAGCACCAGGGGGTGGCAGGGCGAGGGAGGTCTGTCCATCTGGCCATAGGGGGTGAGGGTCAGGGAGGGAGGGGGCGGGGGTGGGGGGCAGGCAGGTATCTGGGCCTGCTCATTTCCACTCCCTCCTGCCTCCTTTCAGTGTCTTGACTCTTCCTCTACTTCCCTGTTCAGCTCTACACCCACGTACCAGGCCCTTAGGCTTCCCTGTGAGGGAGGGAGAGTGTGACTGAAGGCATAGGAGTGGGGAAGGCCCAAGAAGCCAATGGCTACCTCCCCCTAAGAGTCAAGGCAGGGCTGGGAAGGTGGACATGCAGGCCTGGAGGCCCAAGGAGGACAGACTCCGGGCCTGGAATGGCCACAGGGGTGGCTGGGACATGAAGCCCCTGAAAGCTAAGGGGAGATGAGCAGATGAGCACTCTCTGGTTGTCTGCACAATCTCCATCCCCCAAAAGGCTTCCTGTGGGAGGGAGAGATCAGGGGCTATCTGGGAGAGGGCAGAGGTGGGGAACCCAGGTGAGAGGGGCCAGCCACAGGGGCTTGGAAAGGCTCAAGGCCCGGGGCTGATATGAGTAGGTCTCCCAGGGTCCCTCAAAAGCACATGCTGTCCCAAGAACTCTCCAGCATCCTGGGGAATTCACAGGAGCAGTAGTAGTCAGGGCTGACCAGCTGGAGGGGGCCTCTGGGCCACAGCCCTTTCCTAGAGATGACAAATCTGAGTCCCAGAGAGGGGAAGTAACTTGCCCCAGAATAGGAGCAGAGCTAGGATGACAACACAGGGAATTTAGCTTCTGACCCAGAGTTAACAATAGACCCAGGGAGTTTAGAGCACTTGACTGTACTCTAAAATTAATTTAATTCTCCAAATACACTGATGCAAGCTGAAAAGCCAAGCATGTGGTCTTTATTTTCCAGATAGGGAAACTGAGCTTCAGAGATGTTAAGACATTTACCCCAGAATGTGATGCCAATAAGCTAAAAACTACTTGACATGAGAACATCATGGGGACACCAGGACTGTGGCTTTAGGGGTCTGGGGTGGTCAGCACGGGTATGGGGTATGGGCCTGAGACCTCTGCTTGCGTTAAGATCCCGGGGGACTCATCGTCGTCCGGTGCTTTAACAAAAGCTTATTGAGTTCCAACTCCCACTTGTTACACACGAGCAAAAGCACTACAAGGCGATGGCACCGCGTGGGGAAAGTTCAGGCCCAGGCACCTGTAGGGTGGAGGAATGTGCCATGCTCTGAGCAAGGGAAGGAGCCAAAGGCAGGTCTCACACCAGGCTTGGAGAGGGAGCCAGGGAGCTGAATCTGGGGGCTGGGGTGGGGGTGCGGTGAGAGATGATGCAGACACTGAGCTGGGAGTCCCTCGTAGAGAGAGGTTTCGAGGGGTCAGGCCCGTATGGACCCTTAGATGTAAAAGGCCTCCGTAGAAGGTGTGAACAGCCTGTCCCTCCCCCGGGCTCTGTCTGCGAGGGGCGATGCTCGAGGGCCCTGCCTGGTTTCCAGCTCCTCAGTCTGTCCCAAGCCAGACCCCCAGCGACGCAGACTGGCCGCAGCTGAGGCGCCTCGCAGCGCAGGCACATTGTAGCCCCGCTGTGAACGCTAGGTCCCTAGCGCTACCTGATCCGAAGCTCTTGTCACCTCTAGTCAACACAGGGGATAAAGTCAAACAGCAATTTTTATTCGTATTTTAATGTGTAGGGCAGGAGGAGGATTGAAAGGGGAGGGAAATGAGATTGCTAAAAAGAGATTATAAACCAGTTGAAACTCTTTCGCCTGGGGAAGAACAATTATAAAAACCGTTTTAAATCCCTGAAAGGTTATTGTGTGGCAAAGCTGGCTAGTTTGGAGCTCCCTTGAGGAGAAATAAGTGGAAGTATGTGCCAGTTGCAGTAGGAAAAACTGAAGGATCCAGCCATGAGAGGACTCGTGCTCCCCGTGAGTCCGTGAGATGTGGGGAGAGCTTGATTTGGGGAGGTGGGAATCCATTGCCTCGAGGCTGTTTGCTTGAGTCTTGCACGGGGTTGGCCAACGGGGAGAGCTGAGGAACCAGCTCCCGGGTGAACTGTGGGCCTCAGTACACAAGGGCCTCCCAAGCCTCCTGCTTCCCCCGGGGCGCACGGGCAAACACGCCAATTCGGAGACAGGTTCTTGTATGAAGGCTCAACCTATCCTGCCCAGATGTGGGAAGCTCTTTGAAACTAACTGAAATTCAACACACTGTGAAAAACAACTCTACAGCCTGCAATTATGAAATTAGCTGCACTTGGGACAAAGGGATTAAACGAAATAAAACCTACCAAGAGGCACTTGGAGCACATGTCCCCAAGTTTGGAAAATGTGGCTGTTTCAACAATGCGGAGAGCCAGAGACCTGTTCCTGTCAGGCAGGAGTTCCCCCTGATTACCTGAGGCCTGAGCTGGTGAGCCTGGAGTGTGAGGACTGAAGGTGGTCTCAGGGCAGAGCCGTGGGCAGCCAGGCCTGGAGTCCATGGTCAGGCAGAGCAGCCCCTAAGGCACAGCCTCCAGAAGAATACACAGACCTGAACTCACAACATTTATTTTGGCCTGTGTTCCCAAGGGGCCCTGAGTGCATCCCCCGACCACGGCATCCTTCTAGATCTGAGCTGTGGAACCAGCAAAGAAATCATCAGGTCCAGAAATTTAAAAAAAGAGTTTACAAATGAGTGAACTAATGTTAAAATCTTTTCCCTAGAGGGAAAGAGTGGTCTACATTGTTAGGTGCATATCATTCTGCCTGCAGTGAATCCAGCAATGGGGAAGCCCAAATGTGACCCTGAATCCTCAGAGGGCCCGCAGAGGCCCACCTCCCCTGGCTCCAGCTTCTGTTTTCCTGCAGCCGTGAATGAGGAGCCACTTGGTTGCAAAGTAGTTTTTCACTGAGTTGATGATTGGCTTGTTTTCTTCGTCTCTTAATAAAATGCAGCATTTTATGTAAAAACGAAAACAAAAATTCAGTACACCAGCGCACCAGTCACCTAGTCAACAAATTCCACATTTTGGAAATCTTAGTCTTTAACACAAGTGGATAATCTTCAACAATCCCTGCCTAAGTTAACATTTATTCCAAAAATCACCTTTCCCCTTTGCCAAGGGGAGCAGGCATGGTCTTTCTGGAAAGCGGTGCAGTAACAGGCAGAAGAGGCTGCTTCTCTAGTGAACTTCTGCTGTGTCATCGATCAGAAAGCTCCAAAGGGCAGTGCGAGCCGGTGACATCACGCTCTGCTGCAGGCTGTCCAGATGAACTGAGGAGCAGGTCTAGGAGAAACAAACAGGTGGAAAGCCCACAGTAAGAATTTTGAAAATTACATTTACCCTACACATTCTGCATTTTTCATTAAGGGAGAAATCATGATTTTGAGACATTTCCAGGCACATAGGAGTACCACCGGTGAACCTGTCCACCTGAGATGCTTAAAATTATGCAGGATCTGGGAAGAGGGGTTTCTCCTTTGATTGGCTTCAGGGTACAGTAGAGAATAGTAGGAGAGCATAGGGTTTTGGGTTTTTTTATGTCTCAATCTTTGCTTCCAAATATATTTGTTTTAAGAAAGAAAGTGACTTTCAAACTCAAGGGCCATAACTACCCAAGGGAAGCCCCAGGCCCTTTTCTACTTGGGTGGGTCCTCAGGACCAGTATCAGAAAGCCACAATTCCCTGCTACTGGAACCCCCCCAGGCCTCAGGCAGCAGATACAGACCCTGTCCCAGGATGCCAAGCAGCTGGCTTCTCCAGGCAGGACCTGCTTTTGACCCAACACAATGCTTTGAGCTACCATCTCAGAGCACTTTCCCAGGAGCTTTAGGGCAAGGGGAACAGGATGGGGGGTTGGTGCAGCCCAGAGGGTTGGGGGCTGAGGAGCAGGGTACGCGTGATGGCATTGTGTAGGTCCCACACAGCTTGGGCCTGGGGACTGTAAGGATGGCATGACCCAGAAATGGCCAAGAAGCGATTGTACAAAGCCAGCCGTCCAGGAGACTCCTGGGTAATCCAGGCGACTGGCAGTCAGAGCAGAAAAGCTGGGCAGAATGGAGTCCCAAACACTGAGACAGGAAGCAGAGTAAGGACCCATACTAGGCACGCATCCTGTTGCAGGGGTCAGATGTAGCCAGTATCCCCACCCTTAAGGCCACCAGGCCAGTGTGAGCCAGGCAGTTTGGTCCATTCTCACGGCCACTCAGTTGTTCCTGATGAGGTCCCTGACCTGTTCCATGTTTTGTCACCAGCCATTAACCTTCATGGCAGTCTCTTCCAAAATGCGTTGAGGTTGAGATTATTTGTGAACAAGCCCCTTCTTTGTAAGTAAACCTGGGTAGTCTGTGGGACTCTTCATAGATGGCATCCCCATCTGCGGGTTGTGCTGGTCCATGGCCCACACCTACACCTACAAGTGCAGGCCCTGGAGACTCTTCACCAAAGTTCCAAATGGTCAGGATGGGATGTCCAGCGACAGGGAAGTGCAATCCTATTGTGGGCCGAGGGTGCAGGAGTTGCCGGCCTCGGAGGCGGGGGCTCTGCCCTTCAACCCCAGCGCTTGGAGCCTCTGAGTCTTTCCTTGGGCTGAATGAGGAAAAGTGTATGTCCCTCCCAGGATTGCTATGAAGATGAAATGAGCAAACATCTAAAAGCCTTTGGCCCACAGTAGGTGTTCAAGAAAAATTATATAATTAATCTCTTGTTGGCACATTAAAATTATGCAGGATCTGGGAAGATCTCTGGCTTGGAGTGGCCTTGTGCCCCCAGGTGAAGGGCCTTGCAGTCAGGGGGCCTGAGGGAAGGGGGCAAGGGCCCCTTCCTTATTAGAAGGGGAGAAATTTCCTTTCCCTCTCCTCCATTGTGACGTTCCAGACAACATGATGCTGACTAGTGTGGACACATCAGTGTTACCCCAGCCTTCCTTCACCCACCTCATGACTTTTTAGAAAACCATAGATACACTGCTATTTTCTAAGCTGTGAGCTGGTGCACACGGAAGGGTTCTTGGTCACTCTCTCACTGGGATGCAGACTCATAACCCTCCATGTCTTGCCTGGGAGTAAAGAAAGCAAAGAAGAGTAAAGAAAGGCCTGGGGTTAGGGTCGGGCCAGATTTGGGGGAATAAGATTGGCCCCCAACATGGAGTAGAGGGGCTTGAGGTTTTTAGGCCATCCCTACAAGGACAGAAAGGTTTTGCCCAACCTCACATTACCTGGCATAAAGAGCAGGGGGTCTTGGGAACCATAGTCAAGGCTCCACAGGGAGATGTGTGACCCAAAGGTGGGTGGGCTCTGCTGTAGGTGAGCTCAGAGTTGGAGCCTCCATCTCGCCCCACCTGGGCCTACAGGATGACAGAGCTACACCCAGGGGGAGGGAGAATGGGAAGAGGAGGGAGTCAGGTATCCAGCTCTTGCAATATTGATGGGGTAATGGAATATTGCACTTTACCCCGCACTGATCCTACTCCGGGTCCCTGCTGGCACCAGGGACCTCAGGCTCGGCTGCAGGGACATCACTGAAGGGACACTGACGGCCCTTGCCCCCTTCCCTCAGGCCCCCTGACTGCAAGGCCCTTCACCTGGGGGCACAAGGCCACTCCAAGCCAGAGAAAGAGGTAGGAACTATGGAGTCTGCATATGTTCCCGGGGGTTGGTTGAAAGGAGGGATTCCACAGTGAGTGGGGACAGGCAGAAGGGGTGGAAGCCAGCACCAAAGACAGATGGGAAAGGGCCCATCTCCTCCTCCTCACTGGGGACCAAGGAGAATCCGAGGGCATGGAGAGGTTGGGAAAGACAAGGCAAGCTTTGATCACCAGCACCATTTGAGAACTGAGCTGCTAGTTTCAACCACATCCCCCGCCTCCTCCTTGTCCTCTGCCCTCTGATCCTGTTCCTGTCCATCTGTCCTGATGCTCGGTCTCCGGTCATCTGGCTTTCTTTCCAACCAGTTGAGGTGGGGTGCTCGGATAGGGAGGAGGAGCTCGGAGGCATGATGGAGCTCAGAGCTCTAAGACCGGACTGAGGGAGAGGAGATCAGCGCAGGCCCCAGGAGGGCTCCAGTTAAAATCGTGCTTTCCAGCCGAAGGTCACCTTCTCTGATCGCTGGGCCCTGGCTTGCTCCTCCAGTGGTGCGAAGGCACGGGGAAGGAGGAAGTGGTGGGTCTCCTCTGCCCTAATTCCCCCTCCTGGCTCCCGCTTTAGAAAGTCTGGCCCCCAACATATCTCAGGACCAGCACGTGAGGGGCTGGAGTATGCAGCTCCTTTCTCTTACGTGTTCTTTCTCCGGGTTTGCTCTCCTGTGTTTGTGTGTCTTCCTCCTGGCGTCCATCTCCCTCCACCTCGTTCTGGTGCCCGCCTCACAGAGCCGGGAGGAGTGTGTTCTCGGCCATGAAGCTCGGCAAGAACCGGCCCCACAAGGAGGAACCCCAAAGACACGGTACGGACGCGCGCCCCAGGCCAGCCAAGTCCGAGGCCATCTCTCCGCACCTGACAGAGACCAAACCCCTGCCCTCCGCGGGCAGAGCCCCAAAAGGCTCTCCTGTGATTGGCCGGCGAAGCCTCCTAGGCGGGCCCTTTGCCTCCCATTGGCTGCCGGCGGAGCCGGGTCCTGAAGGTGGTCTTCAGGAAGGGGGCGCTCCTAGCACTAAGGTGGGAAGAGCATCTCCTCTGGTCTAGAACTGAGCAGAACCCTCTGTCGGATGGGCCTGTTTATAAAAGGCTCCACCAGCCCTCTCTGCTCCCCCCTTTTTTCCTGCACACAGAAGCCTAGAGATTGTTCATTAGAGAAGGGAGTAACAAAAACCGAAAGTGGTTGGACCAGTTCCCTATTTCTGGGGGGAAAACCAGCGCGTCCTGAGAATGCTTACTCAGTGGCAGGACTTACAGTCCTGCCTTTCCCCAAGCCTTCTCACCAGGCTGCAGGGAAGGCTCCGGGGAGGAGAGGCAGGCTGGGGCCTGGGAGCTGACAGAGCAGCAGGGCAGCAGAGAAAGATCACTCTGGGGGCGCCTGGGTGGCACAGTTGGTTAAGCGTCCAACTCTTGGCTTTCAGCTCAGGTCATGATCTCAGGGTCCTGGGATCCAGCCCCACATGGGGCTCCACACTCTGCGCAGTCTACTTGAAATTCTCAATCTCTCTCTGCCCCTCCTGCTTGATCTCTCTCTCTCTCTCTCTAAAATCAATCAATCTTTTAAAAAATTAAAATTAAAAAACAAGACCAGATACAATATCAATTAAAATCAATTAAAATCAAAGATCAAGATTAATAGGAAACACTGCAGGTATACGGGCCATAACATTCTAAGCAGATGCTACCAAGTAAACCCAGAAATTGGCTGTTAGCTTCCTGGATGCCGAAGCAAAAGGGGAGACAGTCTGTATCCCACCATCCAGTCCACCTAACTGGCCTTTCTTCGGCAGATGAACCGGCAGTGCTGGAGATGGAGGACCTTGACCGGTTGGCCATTCGGCTGGGGGATGGGCTGGACCCCGACTCCATGTCTCTAGCCTCTGTCACAGCTCTCACCACCAATGTCTCCAACAAGCGGTGAATATGCGGGAGTCACAAAGCCCAAACTGCCTCTGCCCCATCAGGCAGGACCCCGCTGTGTGTGGAATTGGGGTGGGAAAGAATCAGGGTCCCCCGCCAGCTTCTTCCTAACCCTGCCCCTTTCTCCTTTTCCTGGATGTCTCTCACGCCTCGGTCCCTACAAAGTCAGGAGCCTATTCCCAGGTCACTGAACACCTCCAGGCCAAAGGAAATCACAGAGCTGCCCAGCCCACATCTGAACCTGTTGACCTACTATCTATCTCTTGTCACTTATGTCATTAGCTAGTCCTCTCTCTTGGGGCCTCAGAACAACTAATCCCCTTCCCCATTCTGTTTGACAGTCCTGGAGTGTTTGAAGCCCATGATTCTGTCCTTCTGCTGTTTGCCAGGGTCCAACCACTGCCAGTGCCCACCTCCTCCCCTGCAAGCAGTCCCCTTACACCAGGCCTGACTGTACATTCTCCTTCTCAGGTCCAAGCCAGACATTAAGATGGAGCCATGTGCCGGGCGACCCATGGATTTCCAGGTAGGTGGGGCAACTCAAGGCTGCATACCTTGCAGACTCTACTCAGGTGGGGAGTTCTGACCAGATGTGCTTTGTAGACTCTGTGGTTGCATGGATCTGAGGGTCATAGAGAACCACAAGCTGAATGTAAATTCCTAAAGTAAGCGTGTTTCTGGGAGGCACTTGTAAAAGTGTCATAACTAAAGAGGCACAGGCCTAAAGAGGAACTTGAGAACTCTGCTCATGCTGGTCATAGCCCTCGCAGGATTTTGTTCGTGTCCAGCACTGGACTTCATAAAGTTAGAGGGACCTGGAAAAACCATAAAAAGACCAAGAAGCACCACTATATATATTCCAACAATTAAAATAAGAGCCTCTGAAGAAAGATTTTTTTGGTGTGCTTTTTAAATATTGTTTTCTATTATTTTAATGCCAGAAGTAATGTCAATCTTGGTTATCCATAGATGGTGAGAATGTGGGCGGGTTTTTTTTCTTTTTCTTTTTCTCTGTGTTTTCTGAAATTAACAGTTAATTTTTCTGTTTGTGTGTTTCTAAAACTGGAGACAAAATGGCTGAGATAGGGAGAGATTTGAAGCCATTGAATTGTAAATGTGGCCACAGTGCTTGCAGGATGGGTCATGAGCATGGCTGGTAGCTGCTCAGAGAGGGCCACACAGGACAACTGAATCCCAGTGCAGCCCTCCAAGCCTGGGGACCTGGTCCTGAGCTTTGCAGGGCCACACACCCAATTTTATTTCTTCTGGCAGAGTTGATCAGAGCCTGAGAGACTGAGTTACACTAACACAACCCACAACCGACTAATGTACAAGCCAGAAACACCTAGTACTTGTTTATAATCTGGAAGCAAGAAGGTCCATGGACCACCCATTGCTCTAGACCTTCCCTTAGAGTCTAACAAGACCCAGCTTTAGGTCAGAAGACTGTGGGCATTCCTAGGACTGAGTGAGTATGCTCACTGGTCAGAGGAAACAGAGCCTTCAAGAGACCCCACCTGGCTGCCACTGTATCAGAACCAAGGCCCAGAATCAGAATGCGCCTCCTCTCCCAGGTTAGAGCTATATCTTTTTTTTTTTTTTAAGATTTTATTTATTTATTTGCAAGACAGAGAGCGTGCACAAGAGCATGAGTAGGGGGAGGGGCAGAGGGAGAAGCGGGCTTCCCGCTGAGCAGGGAGCCCAGTGCAGGACTCTATCCAGGACCCTGGGATCATGATCTGAGCCGAAGGCAGACGCTTAACCCGCTTAGCCACCCAGACACCCATAGAGCTGTATCTTCGATGCTCATTTCCCAGATGCTGTGCGTACCACCCCATCGTTAAGGACAGCCCCACCTCACCTCCCTCAGGTGATGGTATCAAGGACTAGGAAGCCCCTTTCTTTGTATCAGTACATCTGGTCATGTTTTCTCAAGGACATTCCTTGTCTCCTTAATCCTTGCTTCAGTTTGTTTTCATCCAGTTGGCGCGTCTTTCCAGGTGCTCGAAAATTCGCCCCAGGCAGTGGTTTTAGCCAGCCTCAAGCCCTTGGGCTCCTGGGAGGTCTGGGAATGTCGCTCCCTCCCGTCTCTGCCACCACCCAAACACAGACTATCTTAAGACTTCCGAAGGCTTTTCTAGGGCACTGGGCTCAGGGCTTTGCTCCCCTGTTTTCTGAGCATAGGAAAATTCCAAAGAACAAAAACCTCTTTGTCTTTGTGTTTTCAGATACTGTTCCCCCTGTACTGTCACCAGCCTGCCACATAAGGGCACGTAGAAAATGGAGTAATTGTTGTTCCTGTTAACATAACTTATTTTCTTGAAGGCTTACTATGAGCCAAGCACTATGCTGCGAGCTGTATGTGTGTTTTCCATTTAAGTTAATGTAATTCTTACAACCATCCAAATATAGGTATTACTACATTTCATAGGTGAGAAACTGAGGCACAAGGAGGGTAAGGAGCTTACCCCAGGTCACATAGTTATTCAAAGGTAGAGCCAAGGGCGCCTGGATGGCTCAGTTGGTTAAGCAACTGCCTTCGGCTCAGGTCATGATCCTGGAGTCCTGGGATCGAGTCCCACATCAGGCTCCCTGCTCGGCGAGGAGCCTGCTTCTCCCTCTAACCCTCCCCCCTCTCATTCTCTCTCTCAATTAAAAAAATCAAACCTTAAAAAAAAAAAAAAAGGTAGAGCCAGAGTTCAAATCCAAGGGTGTCCAACTGAAGCAGTCAGAGTGACTAATTTCTCTCTAATTGAGCCTTTTGGATAGTCACCCCCTCTGGTCCCCATTCATCTTTAGCTTACTACTATTGCTTGTTTTCAAAACTCTTTCCAACTGCTTCCTGACAGAGATTTTTATTAAGTGGACCACACTTTCTCCCTCCAAAGACTTTCCAGACATTCTGCAATTGAACAGACAGTTGTTGTATTTAACCTGGTAACACAGTATTGTCCAACAAGTTCATTCCTATCTCAACTACAAATATGAACACAGTTTGAGAGAGAGCCCTGAGGATGCAAGAGTGGATTTATTCTTGCTTCCAATAAATACAACGTAGAAGGCAAGAAAACTTACCAAAGCAACGTCAGTCTGTGGAGAACTTGTATTCGCCCAGTTAGAAAGACCTCAGAAAACGCACCCAGCTGGTGGGAGGAGAGGGCCTTACCTGAACTCAGATGTGGGAAGGACCCTGAGGGCTCAGAACAGTGAAAAGGCCATGGCGTGCCCATCCCCTTTGCTTCTTCTGGTTAGAATGTATGTCATGTGTAAACCCTTTCCTGATTATTGGCATCTCGAAGGCGAGAGCTGCAATGTCATCCCAGTGAATATGCAGCTTCCCCATCAGAGTGAGCAAAGCTCAGCACTTGGCAGAGATGTTCTTGGTGGGTCATGGAGTCCTGAGTGTGTTCCCTGCCCTCTCTTCCGGGCACCAAGACCTAATACATTTTCGCCTCCATGTCATCTCCCTGAACAGTGACCCTAGACCCCAGCCCCGAAGGCAATATTGTACCCATTTCCTAGCTGGTCTCTGTACCACCACTGGCGTGATCTTCTCAAAATGCGTATCTGGTCATGTCACCTCGGCCACCCGGAGGGGAGAAAAGGTAAAGGGTGTTTCAGAAGGGCAGCACTGACGGGCCTGCCCCCTGCCATCTCCAGCTCCCCACCACCGTTCCTGCAGCACAGTCAGATCCCATGGAAGCAAGTCACAGAGTGCCATGATTCTTGGCTTCTCCCAGGGCAGAGGTATAAGTTTACATTCAGCCTTGTTCCTTGCAATGGCTTTCATGAAGTCACCTAGGGATTAGGTCCCTTATCTTGGGAGAGGAGGTCTGAATAGGTGATTACAAAAAGAGCCTCCCTGGTCAGCTGGTTGGTCCATCCCTTTGTGGGTCTATTTGCCTCCCCATCTTCCACCCTGGAAAAATCGAATTCTCTGCTGATGACTGGAGAATGGAAGGAAAAGATGGCCAATCCCTTCCCTCAGAATTTGTTTTATTTTATTTCTACTTTTTTTTAAAGATTTATTTATTTATTTGAGAGTGGGGAGGGGCAGAGGAAGAGAGAATCTCAAGCCGACTTCCCACTGAGTGGGAGCCAGATGTGGGGCTCGATCCCATGACCCTGAGGTCATGACCAAAATCAAGAGTTGGACGCTCAACCGACTGAGCCACCCAGGCACCCCTCAAAATTTGTTTTAAATTTCAAGTCCAAGTGATACCTTTCCCCTCCATATAGCCCCAGGTGGGGGTGGGGAACCAGTAGGAATGACGTTCTCCTTCCCCACCAACACCATGCACAGACCTCAGTGGTGCACTTTCAGGGTTCCCCTCAGGGGGTACCCGTCAGCCAGCAAAGAGCACCTTCTGGAGCCTCTCTCTCCCCACTCCACCACCCTCTGCTCCTTTCAACCCTCTGCCCTCCTCCTCTCCCCACCCTTTGGGTCCTGAAAAGGAATAGGGGGCAGAAACGCTAGCATCATTTGCTGGGCCTCTGGATAAAAAACATAAAAACTAACCAACTGCTCACATTTGGAAGGTTAATCTCATGATGGCATATCTTATTACCTTAATAAGTCAAAACTGTGTCTGTCTACTTCCCAGTCTTGAGTTACAGTCTTTCTTCCTTTCTTTTTCTTTCTTTCTTTCTTTCTTTCTTTCTTTCTTTCTTTCTTTCTTT
>NC_058412.1:20756476-20886906 GCF_002201575.2 Neomonachus schauinslandi | reverse complement strand
TTTCTTTCTTTCTTTCTTTCTTTCTTTCTTTCTTTCTTTCTTTCTTTCTTTCTTTCTTTCTTTAATGGAGGGGAGAGGATGGGTTAGTTGTGGGAAAATACGAGATTTTTTTATGTTTTTGGCATAAAAAGGTTCATAGAGGTTAAAACTCTATGAACTACTGTGCAAGAATATTCTGGAAGGACTTCTAGTGGCTGCTTACTCTCTTCACAATCAACTTCTCAGAACTAAGTTAATTAGCTCTATTTCCTTTTTAGCTCCCTGAAGAAATGGTGATCATTAAACTTCTTCAGAGCTCTGGATTCTGAGCTTCATTCCCTTTGGCATTTCAAGTTCCAAATAGAAATGCTTGCTTTCGTGGTTCAAGTGTTGCTTCAATTAGTAAATGTTCAGTTTCCAGTTCTGTATACTTTCTTGGCAATGTTCTCATTGGCATTGAAGTTTCTATTTTTCTTAACATCATTAGTTTTGATGTGCGGATTTTTCTTGGCCTTCAGAATATTTATAAGACTTTGATGGACATAGTGGGTGATAATTTCCATGGTTATTCTTTTTTTTATGAAAAGGGAAAATAATTTTCTGGAGTAAAATCATATTTAGGAGTTGCATCAAAGCACAGCGATGAAAATACCAAGTCTCCAAGATGAGAAGTATAAAAGCAACCCCCACAGTTTCATTAGAAGAATGAGCTGAGGTAAATGCTAACAGTAACTTAGCACAGGTTATTTTGTTAAAGTGCAAGTGCAAGAGAGTCAGATGGAACAATCGTAAGCATCTACAGGACCCTACCTACTTGGCAGACTTTGAGAAGCCATTTATAACAATAGCTCACATTTTCTAGAACTTTCTACTGTTTATGAAGCACTTTGACACACATTACCTCATTTAAAGCTCACACAACCTATGGATAGCTGGTGTTTCTACATTTAGCTCAGTGAGCCTACGTGGTGGCCTACTCTCATACCTGGTCATATATAAGGTCTGGGGCTCAATGCCAGTCCAGCAACCTCAAATTTATGCCTCTTTCTGTTTTGTCATGGGCACCCCAATGGGGACCAACACCTCTAATCCAGAACAAGAACTGATTGCTTAAAATGAAGGTTCAGGAGGGACACCTGGGTGGTGCAGTCGGCTAAGCATCTGACTCTTGGTTTGGGCTTTGGTCATGATCTCAGGGTCATGAGATAGAGCCTGGTGTCATGGGGTTCCGTGCTCAGTGGGGGGTCTACTTGGAACTCTGTCTCCCTCTCTCTGCCCCTCCCCACATCTCTCTCTCTCTCTCAAATAAATAAATAAATCTTTAAAAGGAAGGTTCAGAAAAGGTATGCACACATACCACCCCTCCCTGCCCCGTATATATATACACAAACATTTGTTGAATGAATGAACAACTGGAAAAGGGCTTCCCAGCATAGAAGATTCCATGGAGCTGGACGCCACTTGAAAAGACACAGTGCACACAAAACACATAGCATCAAGCCAGCAAAGGTGGCCCAGGCTCCCAAACAAAGAAATTAAACAAAAGGGGGAAACCAGGAAGGTGGAAAGGGGGCCAAATTCCAGAAACAGAACTCTCAGAGGCCTGCAATCTTAAAATGAGAGATGCTGAGTACGAAATTAAATGCACATTGATGAAGACATAGAAAACTTAATCTCTGAGCGCATGAAACCCGGGAAACGGTTTGCAGCCCTCTACAAGGTGGAGTCACAGAGGCTGGGGAAGCACTTGAAACCAAGAGCTTTAAAAGTACTGATGCTTGGGGGCGCCTGGGTGGCTCAGTCGTTAAGCGTCTGCCTTTGGCTCAGGTCATGATCCCAGGGTCCTGGGATTGAGCCCCACACAGAGGTCCTGCTTCTCCCTCTCCCACTCCCCCGCTTGTGTTCCTTCTCTCGCCGTGTCTGTGTCAAATAAATAAATAAAATCTTTAAAAAATAAAAGTACTGATGCCTGGCCCCACCCACCCAAGGTTGGACTGGCTTGGTCTGGAGTTTGGCAAGGACACCAGCATTTTTAACCAGCACCCTCCTCCCTCCTGGTAATTCTAGAATGCACTTAGAGGAGATCCAGCCCATGCCCTTGCTTTATAAATGAAGACACTGGGGCTTATTGGAGAAAGAGCCCCGGATCCACAGCAGATTAGTGCTGGCTCCCTGCTCCTGGGCCACGGCTCAAGGAGGACCCGCTCCCAGGCCCACCGAGCTCACCTCTGGCTTCCCTCTCCTGCCCGCAGGTCAGCATCACTGTGATCGAGGCCCGGCAGCTGGTGGGCTTGAACATGGACCCCGTGGTGTGCGTGGAGGTGGGTGACGACAAGAAGTGCACGTCCATGAAGGAGTCCACTAACTGCCCCTACTACAATGAGGTCAGTGCCCTGTGGCCCTACGTGGGGAAAGGGACTTCCCTACATGTGGCGGGAGGCTGGGCTGCAGCCCACCCAGGCCCAACAGGAACAGCAGGGGTTGAGGGGCACAAAGGGCTGCCAGCAGGGGTGACCTTGGCCCACGCTGTTACAACCCTGGCACGCAGATGTGCCGTGCCATGTCCTCCGAAGCCTGAGTCTAGATCACCCCCTGACCGTGTTCTGGCCAGAGGCCACTGTTTCTCCGGCCCTGTCTGTGGGTGAACCCCGTGAGGCCTGGCCAGAGCCCTTTGGGGCAGTGGCAGCATTAAGGAGTGATTCCCGTGAACCAGCTTCTCCTGTAAATGCTGCAGGTGCGCCCCCTCTTCTGGCCCCCACAAAAGTCGGAGGTTGTTGCCCTCAGTCCCATTTGACACAAGGGGACATTGAAGCTCTTGGAGAAAGTCCTTGCCCGGGTGCTAAGGGCCAGAGTCGGATTCTGCGTGCTCACCTTCTCTGCTGGGCTGCCTCCATGCTGCCTGAACCTCTACGGGGATCCTTCCAGAGCACTGGCCTTGATTCTTAGGGTATGAGAGAAAAAGGTCTGGTTCCTGCTCCTATTCTTTGCAGCCATCTGAGGCCACACTGAGGTCAAAGGACCTCAGAGACCTTCTAATTCAATCTCCCCATCTTACAGAGGAGGAGACTGAGGCCTCAGTATGAGAAGGACTTTACCCAAGAGCACAGAGAGTGCTGTTGATGAAGCAGGGCCCAGCCTGTCAGCCTCAGCCCAGCACTCTGTCTGCCACCTCATATGACCACCCCTGACACAATAGTTTGACTCTGGGCTCCAGCGGGGAACGAACTTAATCAGCTCTGGGGAGGGATGCCCAGATGCCCTTCAGGTGCCTGAGCGTAGGTCAGATGAACACAGAAGCCGCTGGTCTGGGGACTCTAGCCCTCCTTCTCCTGGAGGGACATCCAGTCTGCTTCTCCTGGTGGCTCCAGGGAGTGAGGCATCTGTGTCCTGTGTCTCCGTGTCTGTCCTGAGGAGTGGTGAGGGCTGAGGGTGCCACCTGAACTTAGGGGGAGCCCCCCAGCTGGGCATCTTCAGGAAGGAAACCTGGACACACTTCTGTCCCCCATAGGGACCCAGGCCAGGGTCCTATGTTACCACAGGTGGGCCTGGTTCTCATAGCTGGTTGCCCACAGGCCCACAGAGCTGGGACATCCATGCTCAGAAACACCCACCCCACCCCCTCATCTCCCAGCCCCATGTGGCAACCTTCCCAGGAGTCAGGAAATTCAGCCTCTGACCTTACATCAGGGCACATCCCTGACTGGAAAAGCTTCAACCTAGATAAGAGTCCACTTTCCCTTAATGGATATGGAGACAGGTGCCCCTGGCCTTCCACAGTTATTTGAGAGCAGCAGAGTCACGTTTGGCTGACTCAGGGCCTCACCTGGCACCAACCTCATGCACCTCATGTTTCATTCAAATTGCTTCCTCCTTCCCAAGGTAACAGAGCTGCTTTTCCCACACTGTTTCCCCAGCAAACTCCTACTCACCCTCCAGAGCCAGGCCAAGTGTCCTTGGCACTGAGCAGCCTTACCTGCACTCTCTGGGTCACAGTTCAATGTGCTTCTTTCTCTGTGACGGTAACATCCCTGAATTGTGGTTGGTCCTTCATGTCTCTGTCCCTGGTGGACCGGAGGCTCTCCATCTCCTGCATCGCTGTGGCCTGGCCCAGAGCCTGGCTTGTACCTGGAGGGGTTGGGGTTGCAGAATGGATACTCACCCGAAGGAAGGAAGAAACAAACATTTGCTGAGCTTGTGCGGCACTTCGAGCCCATGCCTGGCAACATGGGGGCCACAGAGGTGACAGTGTCTTCCCTGACAGGCCACGCCTACATCCAGCCTAGAAACCATTTTCCAGTTATATCCAAGACTGTCCCTTCCACTCATGTGAATCTTAAATTTGTTCTCTTTTTTTTTTTTTTTAAGATTTTATTTATTTATTCAACAGAGAGAGTGAGAGAGCACAAGCAGGGGGAGCAGTAGAGGGAGAGGGAGAAACAGGCTCCCAGCGATGCGGGACTCGATCCCAGCACCCTGAGATCATGACCTGAGCCGAAGGCAGACGCTTAACCATCTCAGCCACCCAGGCGCCCCTGTTCTTGATCATAGTTTTGTACTTTCTCACAAATCCAAGTAGCTCTGATTTGTTTAATTTCTGTTTCCTCCAAACCAGGGTCTCTCAAACTCAGCACTAGGGACATTTGGGGCCAGATAGTTTTTGGTGTAGGGGACTGTCCTATGAAGTGTAGGATGTTGAGCAGCATCCCTGGCTTCTACCCACTCGATGCCAATAGCAACCCCCACCCACTTGTAGCAACCAAAAATGTTTCCAGACATTGCCAGATGTCCCGCTGCAGTTAAAATCACACACCCCCCCCCGCCCCGTTGAGAACAACCCCTCAAAACTATCTTCCCATGATTCTTCTGGTCCCAAAGCAGGGCTTTCTTTCCTTTTGCTTCTTGTCCTATGCCACGTTCCTCTTCATTGAAAAATACCCTTGGTCCCAGGGATGTACTGCTTCTGGCTAATTCTCTGAGTTAGCAGGAACTTTCCTTTGACTCCACTAAACACAATAGAGGGAGATGAGAACCATCAGCATGACTTAGCAGACTTCTAAGTGGTTAGAAAAGGGAAATATGCTCAGGACACACAAGGAATATGCCCACAGACTCCTCAGAGAGTGCAGAATTCTGGCTCTCATTTAGCTAGCTCACTCTCCCAGGGCTGACAGAGTCAGAGGCCGCTGGCCTGGCCTTCGCCTCGAGACCTGTCTTCGTGTGAAGGGAGGTTCACAACCACTGCCCTCCCGATACAGCCTGACTGTTCAAGACCAGGCCAAGACCCCTTTCCATGGGTGCATCTGGTCCTGGCCACTGGTGCCTTCCTTCTGCCTCAGCCACCTCTCTCCTTTGCCCTGGATCCTTTTTCTTTTTTCTTCCCAAAGGATCTGGCATCACACCCAAACCACTCAGCACCCCCAACTCTGCCTTTACTTTTCCTTTGGCTCTTCCTTTGCCTCTTAGGTGTTCTACTCTCGCATATTCTCCCCGAGTACAATGGTGGAAAACCCCATATGCTCAGGGACAGGAACAGGGAGTCTCTGTCTATCTATCTCCCATCCGTCCCTCCATCTAGCCATGCCTTTCCCAATCCCATGTACTTCCTGGTGACCGCCCCTTTCTGTCCTCGCACTCACCGTCCGATTCCGTGATCTGTCCCCACTGCCTCTCCTCCTAAGCACACCTCAGTCTCCAGCCCCCTGTCCACTGAAACTGCCCTCTGGGTCATCAAGGACCATGCTGTCCCTAAGTCCAAGTCCACGTCACCCCTCTCCTTTGACTGCCCAGCCCTTTCCAACATCTCGACACCCCCTCCCCCGGGGGCCTCTCTGCTGCTCTCCCCTCCTGGCACCTGCACACTGAGGCCAGGAGAAATGGGCCGGGGTGAGGGGCAGCCCCAGCTTCGGAGGACAGCTCACACCGGAGCATTTTACGTTTCCGGCAAATGAAGTCCTTCACACCTTATTTTACAAATTAAACATCGCTGAAATTGGGACACTTCCAGGCAGTGGAGCATTGTGGTTTAAGGGCAATGTCTGTGTTGCCCGCACAGCTGCGGTGTATATTATGGTGTCTGTAATCTCATCCAGCCTCATAACAAGACTCGGAGGTGGGTATCATTACCCCCATTTTACAGCTCAGGAAACAGATCAGACAATGTGTTGCCCAAAGCCATCCAGCTCCCACCTGCAGTCAGGGAGGACCAGTGGTTACACTGCTGTTCCTCTGAACTTCGGGGCTCAGGGGAAATGGCCGGGGTGCAGACAGGCAGTGGCAGGAGGGAGGGGCCTGGCACTGCCCCAGGCTGTTGGCTGCTGTCAGCTGAGTGACAGCACCTCTGGGTCCTCCCTCCTTCCAGTACTTCGTCTTTGACTTCCATGTCTCTCCTGACGTCATGTTCGACAAGATCATCAAGATCTCGGTGAGTGTAACTCAAACTGCACCTTTGTGTGGACTTGAAAAGGGCATCCCTCTGGATTGGCATTAAAAGCAGCCCCGTGTCCAGACACACAGCGGGGCAAGTGGGGCACAGGCTGGTTTGGGCCCCTCTCCTCTGTTTAACCAGGTACCTCTGCACAGTGTACAACCTACCCCCCGTACCTGGCAACCAGCAAAACTGAGGGCAAGAGGGCTTAATGCTGAGCCTCAGCAAGCCGTCCCTGCCCTGCAAATGCCCTCCCTCTTCACCGAAAAGTTCCATTCCCCAGAAAGACAGGGGGTGCCACCATCAGACCGCCCCACCCCTACCCCATTGAAAGCCTCTGCCCTGCCCGGCCTGACGGGGGGCTGGTGCTTCTGCCCGGAAGGTGATTCACTCCAAGAACCTGCTGCGCAGTGGCACCCTAGTGGGGTCCTTCAAAATGGATGTGGGAACCGTGTACTCCCAGCCTGGTGAGTAGCTGCATGACTCGGTCAGCGTCAGCGGCCATGGCTCAGCGAGTGTGGCCCGTGCCGTCCTTCCCACCCTGGCAGCCCCCAGGGCCTGGCCTGGCCAGGACCGTAAACTCAGTGTGAGGCCGTAGGGGGTGTGGAGGGATGGGTGTCGAGTCTGCACATGGATGCAGTGACTACCTGTGCTCAGGCCGCTGGATTCACTGGAGCCCTTCTGGGTGTGCGGCATCACCCCCTTTTACACTCGAGGGGCCTGGGGCTCAGAGAAGCGTTGGGGCTCCACCATCACCCAGTTGGTCTGGGGTGAAATCAGGCTGCGTGACTCCAGGGCACCCACTGAGCCACACTGTCCTCAACACAAATGTAGTGTGGCAGCCTCTGAGGGATGCCGGGCTCACTGACCATCCATCAAGGGCCCCAGGCCTCCAGAGAATAGCCAGGTGGGACTGTGGCTGACTCACGGCAACGTGGGTCCCCATGGGCCAACACCAGATGGGGCTGGCGAGGGAACCCCAAGGGGAGGCCCAGAGGGTTTGTGAGGCACAGGCCAGGCCAAGATGATGACCAAGCCCATGGCCAGCTCAGGAACCACTGGCATGCAACCTGGCACCGGGCCCCACGTCGTGTCCCTGAAGTGAACCCACCACTCAGGATGCAGTAATGACTCCATCAGGCCTTTTGGCAGTGACAGTCCCTTTTCTCCAGTGTCACATTTGACCCTCACAAAACAGCGAGGGAGGAGGCATCAGCATTTCTTCCCATTTTACAGATGAGATAAATGAAGCCAGGACAAGTTAAGTAGCTTGGAAGTGCCGCTAAACTATTAGGTTCAACAAATTGGCGATTTCTTATGGTTCAACGTAATGGATACTTGGCTGGTGCACGCTCTGTGACTTAGACTAGGGAATCGAGTCCAAACCCAAGATTAAACGCATAAACATCACAAAATCTTAGAACATTCAAGCCACCAGAGACCTTAAAACATCTAGTCCGGTGTCTCCGTATGACGAAGAGGTCCAGGGTTACGAAGAAACTTGCCCAGGGCCCATGTGAATGGAACCTGGTCTCCTGGGTGCCAGGCCAGCGCCTTTTCCACTGCCACACACACGTTGTCGTCCTCAGCAGAGGGTGACCCTAGTGACCATTAGCATCTTTGGGAGCGGGGGAGAGGGCCAGTCCGCGACCCGGCACTTCCCAGGAATCATGCCCAGCTGCAGGCGGTGGAATCTCACAGGTATCCCGGAGGAGGTGCTCCAGCCCGGGGCTGAGCAGTGCCCCCCACCTCCAGTACCAGCAGCAGGGGTGTGGAGGGACAGCAAGGAGCCTGACGTGGACCCCTGGGCATCCCGACGGTGGAGTCCTGGAGAGGAGACCACTGCCACTCAGGGAGCGCCCACTGAGTGCCAGGCGCCAGGCCACACACGCCGTGCCCGCAGGCCTAGCCCTGACCACCCCCTGCAGGCAACATCACTCCATTTCACGGGAAGGAAGCAGGCCCGCAAGCTTGCATAGCTGGTCCAGGGAAAGGAAAAGGATGTGAACCCGGGTCTAGGTGGGCTCAGAGTCCAGGCTCTCCACTGAGCTAACCCACCGCCAGATTTGCTGCTGCTGGGTTTTTTTTGTTTTTGTTTTTTATTATTATTATTATTATTTATCTATTTGACAGAGAGAGAGAGCGAGAGAGGGAACACAAGCAGGGGGAGTGGGAGAGGGAGAAGCAGGCCTCCTGCGGAGCAGGGAGCCCGATGCGGGGCTCGATCCCAGGACCCTGGGATCATGACCCTAGCCGAAGGCAGATGCTTAACGACCGAGCCACCCAGGCGCCCCTTGATGCTGCTTCTGAATCTGTTCCTGGGCCTGGTCCCCTTCATGGGAGCCTGAGGTCACACGGCCCCTTCAGTTCGGGCACTGAGGTCTTCACTCTGATGGTCTCTGGTTTGGCCTGGCCCTCTTGATGAGTCCCTGGTTGCTTACCCAGCCAGGGAGTCGTTGGAAGCATGCTGCCAGGGACACAGGCCTCGCGGGTGCTACTGGGAGTCTGGACTCGTGTCAGTATCTTGCGGGGCTGGAAGAGTTTCCTGGGGGACTCACCCTGCAGGACCACGTTTGCACCAGCAGAGATAGCAGCAGGACCCTGCTCACTCACTAAGTCTCTCTGCTGGAGATGAGGAGGGGTCGTTCGAGGCCACAGCCTCCGTCTGGGAGATCATAGAGGAGGTCCAGGGTGCTAGCCGCCTCCCCAGCCCGACCAGCCTTCCCGGGCAGGTGTCTGAGAAGTTTGGATGGGGGAAGGGGGAGGAAGGAGGCCCTTCCAAGCTCAAAGACCGGCAGCCATAAAGGCAGGGGGGTCTGAACAGAGACTCCAGTTGTTCCGAGGGAAGTAAGCAGCTGGGCCCAGCAGGAGCACAGGGGCGGGGCGAGATGAGCGGAGTGAGCCGGGCAGAGCTGAATCAGGAGGCCTCACAGACCACACTAAGGTCCGTGGTCTGTACCCCAAGCACTGACAAGCTGCAGACATTTGAACGGAAGAGTGAGGGAGGGGGAGCCTCTCTGAAGGTTCTGTCTGGCAGCTGTGTGCAGGTGGTCTGCAGGGGTGGGGGCAGGAGGGTTGGAAGTTTCCAGCTTCAAAGTCACAAACACACACCTGGATGTGGGACCTTTCCCCAGCTGCTCGCCCCTCTGGGGGCCTCTGTCTCCTCCTGGCCATTCTGGGGACCAGGGGCCAAAAAGATGCTCAGCTCTGCAGCCCGCCCCAGGATGGCAGGTGCAGTCCCCGCTCGTCACCCCTGCAGAGCACCAGTTCCACCACAAGTGGGCCATCCTGTCAGACCCTGACGACATCTCTGCTGGGCTGAAGGGCTACGTGAAGTGTGACGTCGCCGTGGTGGGCAAGGGGGACAACATCAAGACGCCCCACAAGGCCAACGAGACCGATGAGGATGACATCGAGGGGTGAGGCTCCCATCTGCCCCAGCCCCTGGAGACCTGACCCAGCCCTCCCTTCCCCCAAAGAGAGCCCTTGGGGTGGACTTGGCACACAGACCCCCCTCCCTCCCTTTACCCTTATCCCCACCTACTCCCAGACAGCCCAGCTCCCCCAAGAAGGACCGAGGGCAGGGCGGGGGAGGAGTTCATGGAGACTGTGCCAGGCCCCAAGGGTATGCAGATGCCAGGGCAGGACTGGGGTGCCCAATTCTGGCCACCACGGCCCTAGCTCTATGTGCCGGCAGGAACTTGCTGCTCCCCGAGGGGGTGCCCCCTGAACGCCAGTGGGCCCGATTCTACGTGAAAATTTACCGAGCAGAGGGGCTGCCCCGCATGAACACCAGCCTCATGGCCAATGTGAAGAAGGCTTTCATTGGTGAGAACAAGGACCTGGTCGACCCCTATGTGCAAGTCTTCTTTGCTGGCCAGAAGGTATTGGGGTGCAGGATGCAGGAGGCTGGGTTTGGGTTAACAGGCATTCGAGGTACAGAGTGATTGGAGGATGGGGGCTGGAGGTGGATGTGAGGCAGAATCAGAAGCCAGGTGACACCTTCAATCCCCTGGTGAATTCGCAGAGATGAGAGGGGAGGGGAGCTCCAGCCGGAGGGGGTCCAGCCTTAGGGGATCCTGCCTGCTTCTGCGTCCTATAGACCAAGAGCTAAGGCAGGAGCCCTGAAAGGGAAGCGAGTCTGAGAGCTGGTGGGGGGAGAGTGCCTGCAGGACATAAGTGCACGCACACGCACACGCACACGCACACGCACAGGAGCACTGGGTGTTGTATGCAACTGATGAGTCACTAAAGTCTACCCCTGAAACTAATAACATACTATATGTTAACCTAATTGAATTTAAATAAAAAATTAAATATATATATATACACACACATACCCCACACATACACATACACACATGACTACACACACAGATACATATCACGTACACACACCCCACACATATGTGGACACACACACACACACAAACCCTAACCCTCACTCCCTCCCACCAGGGCAAGACTTCAGTGCAGAAAAGCAGCTACGAGCCCCTGTGGAATGAGCAGGTCGTCTTTACAGACCTGTTCCCCCCACTCTGCAAACGCATGAAGGTGCAGATCCGGGACTCAGACAAGGTCAACGACGTGGCCATCGGCACCCACTTCATTGACCTGCGCAAGATTTCCAACGATGGAGACAAAGGTCAGCAGCAGGAGACTGGAAGCGGGGCAAGGGCACTGAGGGCAGGAGTCCGTGAGACCTGCCCCCTCACACCACCTCCACCATCCCCACCTCTTCCCAAAAGGCCCTGGCCATTGTGAGGGCTTGGTCCGCTGCGCCCTCCCCTTCAAAGGGAGGTGGAAGGTCATGGCTCAGGTCTGCACCGAGCTGCCAGGGCCTGCCTGAGTGAGGCTGCCTGGATTTGAACCTCAGCTCTGACAGTTAGTAGCTGTGTGATCTCTGGGCCTGTTTTCCCATCTGTGAATTAGAAATAATGATGGTGTGTGGTGTGTGTGTATACACATAGGTTTCACATATGCGTGTCTGCTGCCATAGTCCTGTCTGCAGCCTTGTGGGACTGACCCTTTCTAGGACCCAGGCGCTGGGCACCAGGGAGGTAGAGCAAGATAAGCATCCACTCCTGTCCTCATGGTGCTCACTGGGGACTAGGGAGGTGGATGTGCCATCACATGCTCAGAGCCTAAGGCCAGAGGCACAAAAGGCCACATGTTCTATGACTCCATTTATAGGAACTGTCCAGAATAGGCAAATCCACAGAGACAGAAAGGAGACTAGTGGTTGCCAGGGGCTGGGCGGGGGAGGAGACCCTGGACTAACTGCTAACAGGTACAGGGTTTCTTTGGGGGGCGATGGAATCGGGTGATGGTTCTACGACAGAGTGAATATACTGAAAACCACTGCAGTGCACATTTTTAAATAGTGAATTTTATATTATGTGAAGTATATCTTGAGTTTTTTAAGTGCCGTAATTCTTTTCTAAGCCAGGCAGAACAAAAACCAAACAAACATAGCACATGCCGCAGAATCGGACCCACGTTACAGATGAGACAGCAAAGACCAACAGCAGGAGAAGTCAGCTGGGACTAGGAATCGGGCCGGCCTCACGGGGGAAGTGTTACACAGGTGGACAGAGAGAGGATCTTTGGAGAGGAGGGGAGGGGTCCGCATTGGCAGGGTGCGAGATCGCAAGGGCCAGAAGGCCAGGCTGAGGAGTCTGAGGGGAGCGGGCATCTGTCCTTCAAATAGGTTGTAGGCGGACCAGGAGGCAGGGAGCCTGACCCGGGAAGCGCTCTGCGCAAACGAGGAGGCTGCCCCACGCCTGCCCACACACAGCAGATGTGAGCATCCCTAGGGCCTCCCGTCAGCCACTCACTGGCCCACAGGCTTTCTCCCATCTTGAGTGTTTCACCGAGCAAGGCATGGGGTTCTCAGCTCAGCAACTGGGAGCTGCCGGCCCGAGCCCCCAAAAGAGTTTCCACAACCCCCATGAGCCCCTCATGCCTGTCCCCGTGGCCCACAGGCTTCCTGCCCACACTGGGCCCGGCCTGGGTGAACATGTACGGTTCCACACGCAACTACACCCTGCTGGACGAGCACCAGGACCTGAATGAGGGCCTGGGTGAGGGCGTGTCGTTCCGCGCCCGCCTCATGCTGGGCCTGGCTGTGGAGATCCTGGACACCTCCAACCCCGAGCTCACCAGCTCCACGGAGGTGCAGGTGGAGCAGGCCACGCCCGTCTCGGAGGTGAGGACCCAGGGGGCTGGGCTGTCCTCCAGAGCCCCCAGCTCAGCGCCCTTCCCACCATGGCAGCCTAGGCCTGGGCTCTCCCTGTTGCTGCCCTGTCTGCCTCAGAGGGCAAGACCCCATGATGAGGCCTCCTTCCCCAGGAAGCAGGGGCCCGCACTCTGCCCCTCGTGGGGACCTCTGTCCCCTCCCACTGCCTATGCCTGCACTCTGACTGCAGGTCCCAAGATGGAGCCTCCTCTCTGCCCTGTTCCTGGCCATGGTTGTCCCTTTCAGGGATATCCAGGCTGGAGGGCAAAAGGATTTAGGCCTTCAGGGTCTGGGCTGCTTGGCTGCACAAAGGGGTGGGATGTCCGCCCCCAGTGGCCCAAAGGGCCTCTCTGTAAACAGACAGTAGTAGGGGGCCTGGCCCTAGGCCCAACATCCCTGCTCAGGTTTGAGGATGGTTTGAACCACTTCCCCACAGAGCTGCACAGGGAAAATGGAAGAATTCTTTTTATTTGGAGCCTTCCTAGAAGCCTCAATGATCGACCGGAAAAATGGAGACAAGCCCATCACCTTTGAGGTCACCATAGGTGAGTGCTGGGCTCACAGTGGGCTCTTCAGGCCTGGGGGCTGCTGGGTGGTAATGGCTAGGCCCCGCCCCACGGGCCTAGAAGGAGGGAAACCTTGACCACTTCCCTTCACGTGTCCTCAAGCACCCGCATAGCACACAGTGTTCACACGAGCGTGCACACACGCCCACAGCAGTTCCTTAGTGCACACACCTACAGGGCTGAGCTGTGTTCGGTATATGGGGAAGAAAGAAGGCTTCCCTGCAGAAGGGAAAGGGGAGAGAGTAGGGATCCAGGCCATGTCCTAGGCTGGACCTTGAGCTCAGTGGTCATCAGGGCTCCTAGCGAGGTCTTTGCACGGGGTAGAGGCCATGGGCACCTTCCTCTGGCTAGTGTTCTGTTGTGTCCAAGCTGGTACAGACTCCAGGCACCTTCCCCACTCCTTGCCCCCTTTCTTCCTCCCATAAACCCAAAGCAGCACCCGGATAAGAGGGCAGGAGCCTGGGGGGAAAGGATTCTAGGCCCTTGCGTGCCCCCTTCTGCCTCCAGGTAACTATGGGAACGAAGTTGATGGCCTGTTTCGGCCCCAGAGGCCTCGGCCTCGGAAGGAGCCTGGGGATGAGGAAGAAGTTGATCTGATCCAAAACTCAAGTGACGACGAAGCTGATGAGGGTGGGGACCTGGCCTCAGTGTCCTCCACCCCACCCATGCGGCCCCAGATCACCGACAGGTGAGCCAGGTGGATGGAGGGTCCTGAAAGGCCTTGCCTGCTGCCTCCCATCCTCTCATGGCCTGGCCTCCTACCTGCCTGCGCCCCAGTCCTCAACTTTCCACCTCCTCCCCCGCAGGAACTACTTTCATCTGCCCTACCTGGATTGCAAGCCCTGCGTCTACATCAAGAGCTGGTGGCCGGACCAGCGCCGTCGCCTCTACAATGCCAACATTATGGACCACATCGCCGACAAGCTGGTCAGGGCCAGGCGGGGGTGGGAGGGAGGAGGGGAAGGCAGGGGGTGGGGCGTGCTTCGGAAGGCCTCGCCTAGCTTGGAAGCCTCCCCTGCAACACACTAGGCAGTCTGCCCAGCAGCTTGCCATGGGGGGATAGGGGGCAAGGGTGAGGACTGCTGGAATAGCCCCAGCATGACCTCTGGTCCTATCCCTGCTCCCATGTGCCAGGAGTGGGTGGGGGGCCTGAGGACTACCTGGAGTGGAGTCTGGGAATCCTAGCCCATCCCGTCCTGGTGTTCCCTGGAGGAGGCTGGCCAACCCCTCTGTCTCCGGCCGGCACTGCACCCCCACCCCCCATCTAGCCTGACTTCTGCCCAGCCCCAGCGAGTCCACTGGGACCACAGGCCCACAGCCCAGAGGTGGCTTCTTCCTTCTGGAAGAGACAGAACCTGGGGAATTGGTTTCTGTATGGTGGTGGGACCTGGGGTGGGGGGCATGGTGCTAGTGAGGGGTCCCAGGTCGCTAGCCCTTCCTTCCCCTGATGAATGGGGGGAGACAGCTGGGGAGGTTGAGGTTGGGGGGCTATGGCTCAGCATGCACCCTCACTCCTGGTCCACAGGAAGAAGGCCTGAACGACGTGCAGGAGATGATCAAGACAGAGAAGTCCTACCCCGAGCGTCGCCTGCGGGGTGTCCTGGAGGAGTTCAGCTGTGGCTGCTAGTGAGAGGAAAGGGTGGGGGGCGAGGGGCTGAAGTGGGGGGCTGGGCAGGGAAGGAGGTGTCTACAGGCCTGCTGCTGGCTGGTGGGCTCCTCTGAGCGCTGCTCCCCCGGGTCCCCCAGCCGCTTCCTGTCCCTCGCTGACAAGGACCAGGGCCACGCATCCCGCACCAGGCTGGACCGGGAGCGCCTCAAGTCCTGCATGCGGGAGCTGGTGAGGACAAGCTGGACCACATGGGGGATCAGGGGAGGGTGCCCGAGGTGGGGGGACATTGGCCTCTGAGGTCACAGCCGCCAGGCCAGCCCCCTCAGTTGTGCGGTGTGGCCTGAGCCCCTCTCCCACACACCCTGCTCCCCTGCAGGAGAGCATGGGACAACAGGCCAAGACCCTGCGGGCACAGGTGAAGAGACACACGGTGCGGGACAAGCTGAGGCTCTGCCAGAATTTCCTGCAGAAGCTGCGCTTCCTGGCAGACGAGGTGTGCCCCCTCATCAGCACGCAGAGAGGGGATGCCCAGCCCCCAAACCCGAGTGACTCGAGTGGGGAGGGGGTTGCCACATAGGAAGGGACTGGACAGGACCACCTAGAAGCCCCTCCTGCTCTGACAGCCCCTGGGGGACCGAGGTGAACAAGCCCTTCCTCCTGTCGTGTGGGAGGTGAAGGAAGACCCAGCACCGGGGCCCTTCCCTCTGCAGGCCCAGGCCTGGCCCTCTGGCAGAGGCCCTGAGGGTCAGTCAGGCTCTGGGGGCCCTAGCCACGTGGCAGGACCCCTCCCTCAGCGCCCCCACCCCGCTGACCCCAGCCCCAGCACAGCATCCCCGACGTCTTCATCTGGATGATGAGCAACAACAAGCGCATCGCTTACGCCCGGGTGCCCTCCAAGGACCTTCTCTTCTCCGTCGTTGAGGAGGAGCTGGGCAAGGACTGCGCCAAGATCAAGACACTCTTCCTCAAGGTGCCAAAAGGGGAATGAGACTTGGGGGGTGGGGCTGGGGCTGGGGTTTGCACCTGGCTTCTTTCAAGGGATCAACCTCCCCACCTCTGGGTCTGGCAGGCCTGAGCTGACGGGGTGGAGCCCTCAAGTAGCAGGTGCTTGGAGAAGAGCTGGAGAGAGAATAGGGAGGGGGGGAAGGGGGCCAGATGGCACGGCCCTGCCCATCCCCCTCCGCACTCTTCCCACCCCCACCCCCAGCCCAGGGGGATGGCTGTGGAGGGGCAGGGGCAGCTCCCACTGAGGCCCCCACCCCTTCCTCACCCCGTGAGCCCAGCAGCTGACCGCACCCCCACCCCCAGCTGCCGGGCAAGCGGGGCTTCGGCTCAGCAGGCTGGACGGTGCAGGCCAAGCTGGAGCTCTACCTGTGGCTGGGTCTCAGCAAGCAGCGCAAGGACTTCCTGTGCGGCCTGCCCTGTGGCTTCGAGGAGGTCAAGGCAGCCCAGGGCCTGGGCCTGCACTCCTTCCCACCCATCAGCCTGGTCTACACCAGTGAGTGAGGCCCCCTGGGCCAGGCTGGGCTGGGCTGGCAGCCCTCACTCCGGGAGGGCAGTGGGAGGGGCCGCCTGTACCGGGAGCCTCAGCCGGCTTTCCCCCGCAGAGAAGCAGGCCTTCCAGCTCCGAGCCCACATGTACCAGGCTCGCAGCCTCTTTGCTGCCGACAGCAGCGGCCTCTCGGACCCCTTCGCCCGTGTCTTCTTCATCAACCAGAGTCAGTGCACAGAGGTGAGGGCCCACGGGAGGAGGGAGGAGTCCTGGGAAGCCCCTGAGCGTGCGGGACCCAGAGAACAGATCGGCCAGCACCCCAGATCCTTAGAGGACAGCCTTGCAGATATCTGCAGGCCCGGGCCACCTGGTAAAGACTAATTGTGGTTACATTCGATACAGGAGAAAGGAAAGACGTGGGGGTGGGGGACCTGGGAGCCAACCTCATGGTCACCTTCATTTTAAGCTTTCGGGAAGAGTCAGGGAACATGACACTCCTGTCCTCGGAGTCTCTGGAAGCCGCAGTAACCTGGGGTGACTACTGCTCACGTATCTGCCCACACACCACCACTTATTACCCATCTACCCCCCCGCCCCCTGCCCCGGCCCATGCTGCAGGTACTGAATGAGACTCTGTGCCCCACCTGGGACCAGATGCTGGTGTTCGACAACCTGGAGCTATATGGTGAAGCCCATGAGTTGCGGGATGATCCCCCCATCATTGTCATCGAGATCTACGACCAGGACACCATGGTATGGGTGGGCTCAGGCACCAGGGAGCTCCGCCTTCATCCCTGCACTCCACACCTCACCTGGCCAGCCCCAGAGCTCCTCAGCCAAAGTGCCTGCTGGGAAGCTGGGAGTGGGGGCTGCTGACCAGCCCCTCCAGCAGACCCAGGTGTCTCCTGTCCTGTCACTGCAGCCTGACCCCTTCCTGATGCCGTGGGCCTCTGGGATCTCAGGAAGGAGCAGGGTGTCCCCTGCTCCTGCCACAGACAGACCCAGCTCAGGCCCAGAGTCATCGTGCCAGCAAGTCCTGCTGTTATCAGCCTTCCTAAACTCCTGGGTCTCCCAACCCCTGCCCACACTGTCGCAGTCAGTAACAGCCTCACAGTTTTCCATGGGAACTCTGGGGTAGAGAAGGAAAGGATGAAGGGGACCCCTCCAGAGCTGGGGAGCCACCCCTCCAGCTACCGGGATACCCTGAGAGCTCTGGACTAGAGACAGGAAGATCTCACTGCTAGTCCTGAGTCCTGCATCTGCCTTTCGCTGCCAGCATGGCCCTGAGCAAGTCTGCCGTGGGCCCCAAGACATGGTTTTCCCCATCTGTAAAATGGGGTGATCACACCCGCCCCTTAGCTCCTGGGGCTATGGTGAGGACTGATCCCAGGTGTGAACATGCACAGTAAACTCAAGTGCTGGGAGGCCACCTTGGTTATTTGTCATATCAGGGAAAAGCCGACTTCATGGGCCGGACCTTCGCCAAGCCCCTGGTGAAAATGGCCAACGAGGCGTACTGCTCGCCCCGCTTCCCACCGCAGCTCGAGTACTACCAGATCTACCGTGGCAATGCCACGGCCGGCGACCTGCTGGCTGCCTTCGAGCTGCTGCAGGTGGGGCCACAGGGCGGGCCCGGGGGGCCGGGGGCCGGGGGCTGCTCTCCTCCCCGTCCTGCTGGGAGGCCAGTTTGACTGAAGCTGGGGCGTGGGTCTCAAGGCCTGGGACGTTGGCCTTCCCTGTCTCCCCATAGCACTTGACAGATAACTTATGGGGAAGGAGAGCGTGACACTATGACTCCCATTCCCCAGATTGGGCCAGCGGGGAAGGCGGACCTGCCACCCATCAACGGCCCCATGGACATGGACCGAGGTCCCATCATGCCTGTGCCCGTGGGCATCCGGCCCGTGCTCAGCAAATACCGAATCGAGGTACATGAGGGCTCCGTCAGGGTCCTCTAGGCCCTGCCCTGGACAGGCCCTGCCATCTTCTGGCTTCCTTGCCCCTTCACTGTCTTCCCATCAAGGCTCACATGCACACATTACACTGTGGGCATCAAGGGGTCTTTGGCAACCTCAGACCACTCCTCATTTTTCAGACAAGGAGACTGAGGGCCTTGGAAGGGAACTGACTTGTCCAAAATCACACCCAGAGCCAGTGGCAGAGCCAGGCGCCTGCCCGGTCCGCACTGAGTCACACTGTGTCATTCCAGGACCTTCCCCGGCCCTCCCGTCTGTGCCCCTACATCCACTCACACCCTGCAGCTGCTTGCAAGGACACTGGCCTCTCATCAGCTCTCCTGGCCCTGCCCCTCCTGACTTGCTGCCCACCCCCACCAAGCTCCTCCTCAGGTGGCCCAGCCCACCCTCCACTGGCCCCACTGACTACAGGGCTCCCCTCTCTCCACGCAGGTGCTATTCTGGGGCCTGCGAGACCTGAAGCGGGTGAACCTGGCCCAGGTGGACCGGCCACGGGTAGACATCGAGTGTGCAGGGAAGGGGGTGCAGTCGTCCCTGATCCACAATTACAAGAAGAACCCCAACTTCAACACCCTCGTCAAGTGGTTTGAAGTGGTGGGTGCAGACCCTGGGCATAGCCAGGCAGAGTGGGGTGTGGCCGGTGTGGCTGGGGGTGGCCCCACTGTGTCCCCCCTTGAGCCCAGGTTGCCCTTGCTCAACCCCGCCCCCCCAGGACCTCCCAGAGAATGAGCTGTTGCACCCGCCCCTGAACATCCGAGTGGTGGACTGCCGGGCCTTCGGCCGCTACACCCTGGTGGGCTCCCATGCCGTCAGCTCTCTGCGGCGCTTCATCTACAGGCCCCCAGACCGCTCGGCCCCCAGCTGGAACACCACGGGTACGGCCACTCCCCGAAGCCCAGGCCTGGCTCCACTCGGCCCACGGGAGGAGCTCCTGCCCACAGTCCAGGCCACAAAGCCGCCGGCTGGCTATGCACGGGCATCCCCGAGTAGGCATGGGGGAGGCCAGGAGAGGCCCCTTCCTGGGGGACAAGCTACCTCTGGCTGCCCATCACTCTAGAGCCAGAAAGGGCCAGAGCCGGACATGCTCTTCGAGAGCCTGAGGGCAGGTAGCTTCCTCTGCTGGTTCACGCATGAGACCCAGGCCTCCCTTCCAGCCTCCCTCCCGGCCCAGCCTCCATTGTTTGACTCCACGGCAGCTCCGCCTTCCCTCTGGCTCACGTTCTCCCCCTCCTTAGGCCTGTCTTTTCTCTCTCAAGTGCCCTGTCCCTCCCTCTTGCCTCAGAAAGCTCCAGAATCAGCTTTAGGCCTCTGGTCCTTCCAACCACCTCTGACTCTCCCTGTCATTCCTGTTCCTCCCTGTCTGCCTGCCTGTCTGTCCATCTCTCTGTCCAGTCAGGCTCCTCCGGGATGGCCGTGTGCTGTGCAACGGGGGCCTCTCCTCTCACCCCCCAGGGGAGGTCGTGGTGAACATGGAGCCGGAGGTGCCCGTCAAGAAGCTGGAGACCATGGTGAAGCTGGACGCGGTAAGGCACGCACCCAGGCTCAATCCCACGCCAGCTGGGCCTGGGTGACGCTTCTCAGGAGCAGGGCCGCCTCCTTTGGCCCATAGCCCTGGGCCCCCCAACCCATGGCACGTCATGGTGGAGGGCTAACCCTGGCTACGTGTGCAAGCAGCCCATCCTCGCTCTGTCCTGGAAAGCAAGACTGTCCACTCTGCCTGGGCCTCAGTGAGCACATGAACGTGCACACGTGCATGAGTGCGGGGTGTGCGTGGATGAGCGACAGAGAGAGCAGTAACCGTCTGAGGGAATAGCCTGTGATTGTTTTTACTCCAACAAACACCACCTTATGTTCATGCAGTAGATTCCTTGCATGAACACCAGTGTTCTTTCCAGAGGCTCCCTGGTTTTCCATCCTGGCCATTCACAAACCAATCTCCCTAGGCCTGGGCTGGGGAAGGATTTTCAGGTGGAAGCTCCTTTATTCCTCTTGGTTTGGGACACTAGGGCCATTTACCTGCCGGAGGGAACCCTGTCATCTGGGATTTAGATGCAGAGATGGTGTCTGCAGGGGAGAGTGGGAAGGAGACCCCAGGGGCCAGATGTGGGCTTCCTCCCTACCACATTCTCTCCACCCCATTCCTGACCTCAAGTCCTTCACACAGCCTGGGGCACCTCCTAGCTTCTGAGGTCTGGGTTTGGTCTGAATGACCTTGCCTGGGCCCACAGTCCTTGACCCCAGAGGGTCCCCAGCAGCTGGCTGAGTTAGCAGTGGGCATGGTTCTCAAGGGAGGGGAGCACTACCAGGAAAGCTCACTGTTCCAGGGCTGTGCCGCCTCAGCTCCCACCCTCCTGAACCTCTCCCTGAGGGCTCCTCCTGGGGCCAGGGGAGAGCCCCCTAATTTCAGACCATCAGTGAAAAAGAGCTTCCCCATCATCACCCAGACCCTGGGCTCTGGTGGGTGTTTTCACAACTATGCAGTTGTATGTGCATCCACTACATTTTAAGGTTCTTGCCCTGGTAAGTGGGCGGGGGGTGGGGTGGGGAGTCGAGTTGGATTTGACCCTGTCTAGCCAACATTACCGAACCCCTGCTGCATATGGGTCAGCCTCCCTGTCCACGCCCGAATGCCCACTGAAGACATCTGGGAAGTTACAACTATGCAGGTGCCCCGCCCCCACCTTGGGACTCAGCAGAGACCTGGCACTGATAGTTTGTAAAAGCCCCCTGTGAGTCTAGCACACAGCCGGGGTGGAGGATCACCACCCTCGAAAGTCTGAGGAGAAACATCTGCGAAGCAGACCTTTCTCAGGCTCATCAGGCAGTAGGCTCTTGTCAGGGCTAAGCCCGCAGAGCACAGGGGCTCACACAGAGAACGTCCCTGCATGAGCCCCCTCTCAGCTCTCACCCTTCTCCTCTCTGTGGCTGGGCGCCTGCCTGCCACTTCAGACCCCTGGTGGCTAATTCTG
Source organism: Neomonachus schauinslandi (assembly GCF_002201575.2). Lineage (NCBI taxonomy): Eukaryota > Metazoa > Chordata > Mammalia > Carnivora > Phocidae > Neomonachus > Neomonachus schauinslandi. Next base: position 20,865,653 of record NC_058412.1, on the reverse strand, counting down.
TCCCCATCTCCTTGGTTCCCCTCTGCAGTCTTCTGATGCCGTCATCAAGGTGGATGTGGTGAGTGTGGGGGCCATCTGGGGGCTTTGGGGAGAGAGAACCCTACAATGGCATAGGGTGTCAGGCCAAGGGGCCCTGCATCAGGGACTGAGCCACTCCCCAGGCCCCGGATGCTTGGGACCAGCACACTCCTCCCAAGAGGCAGAGGGAGAGATGTACTCAGGCAGCCAAGCCCCCGAGTGCCAGTGGCGCCTTGGCCAGCGGCTCGAATTGGCAAGTCATGACCCTCTCTGGGCTGTGGTATCCTCCTCCACAAAACAAGGCCCCGCCCCTTTGACATTGGTCACCCCTGGGAGCCTCATGGAGTCTAGGGCTTCCCAGAAGTAAATAGTCAGAAGGGATGGGGGACCCTTGGATGGTCCAGGGTCAGAGAATGGCCAGGGAGCAGGGCTGGAGGCAGGATTCTGGACCTGGCCAACCCTCCAGGCTGATGAGGAGAAGGAGAAGAAGAAAAAGAAGAAAAAGGGCAGCTCAGAAGAGCCAGAGGAAGATGAGCCAGATGAGAGCATGCTGGACTGGTGGTCCAAGTACTTTGCTTCCATTGATACCATGAAGGAGGTAAGGCCTCAGGCCTGGGCTGGGTTGCCAAGGAGGAATAGGGCTAGGGGAGTTGACCCCAACCCCACATCAGCCCCTCCTATCCAGCTTCTTTCCCATTCCCCACCAGAGCTCGTTCCCCACTGCATTAACATGAGCTTAGAACGGATTTGTCTCACATCCTTGAAGTTCTACTCAGGACCCACTTTTTCCAAGATGGCGGTCCAGTCTACCTTCCCTGGCTAGGTTTTCTCTTGTCGTCACTCTTTTATACCACAAACATCTCCTCAGTGTATATGATGAGTCAGACACCATCCTAGGTACTGTGGGAGGCCCAAAGGGAGCAATGATTTCTTGGTAGGACTTGCACCTCTTCATACTGCTTTGCTCTACACATCTCTGCCATTGTGGCCGTGGAATGTTCTTCCCCTACTGTGTGCCCACAGCTTCTGCCTGCTGAGGCTGATCGCACGTTCCAGAAAGTGCATTTCTCCTCTTCCTCGTTTGTCTCTCTCCACCCTGCCTACCCAGCTCAGGGCACTCCCTGACTTACCAGCTGACCAGAAGGGACGTTTGCCTGTGGTGGGTGTGTTTCCTCGGTAGGACCGGAGCTGACCCAGCCACCTCTCTCCTCCCCAGACCCTTTCTGTGACCCAGGCTGTGGGTGATGTTTCCCGTCCACATTAGTTTAGCCGGCTAAGCTGCTGTGGCAAGTTAGATGGGTGTGAAGAAGACAGATGCTTCTTTCTTTCTCACATAATGTCTGAGAGAGAGGCGTTAGGCTGGTATGGGGACATCGTGGTGGCAGATACTATGACCCTGCCGCTTGTTGCTGGCGTCTGTGTGGTTGGAGATGGCGCACCCTCAGCTCCTAATACCAGAGCACAGGAAGGGGTAAAGAGAAGAAGTGGAAGCACACTCTTTTCCTCTTGAGGGCCCAACCCAGAACCTGCACATATCGTTTCCACTCATGTTGGCCAGCATCTAGTCCCTCAGCCACACCTAGCTGCAAGGGAGCCTGGGAAATGTAATCTCGGGCTACATGCCTGTGTGTCCAGAAAAACCTCTAAGAGCAGGAGGGCAGAGAATTGGGGGTCGCCTAGTCGTACCTTTTCCCAGCTGGATTCAAGCTGGCCGGGCTGGAGCTCCAAGGGGCGGCCTGTTGTCTCCTTGTCTCTACTCCTATAATTTGCACAGGCTGCCACCAGGTGGCGCCCTGGTTAAAACCCCGTGATTTCGTTTCCAGCAGGTGGGATGGACTTTGGGGAAAGAAAACACTGATTCAGTTACTTTTCCACATTAAAAAAAGAATAATACTACTAAGAATCAACATTAAAGTGCATTTTACTTTTAAATGATACACAATTTAAAGAACCATAAGCTCCTGACTGCAGTTAGTCATACTGTACACATCATAAACTTCTTTTAACCCACTTACCCAGAGCACATGATGAGTTTGAACCCCAGTAGGAAAGTGTTTCTGTCTCTTTTTTTAAAAAGATTTTATTTATTTGTTTGAGAGAGAGACAGCATGAGCCAGGGGGAGGGGCAGAGGGAGAGGGAGAAGCAAGTTCCCCGCTGAGCAGGGAGCCAGACACAGGGCTTGATCCCAGGACCCCGAGACTCAGTCCCAGAACCCCGAGATCATGACCTGAGCCGAAGGCAGACGCTTAACCAACTGAGCCACACAGATGCCCGAAAAGAATTTCTAAGTATTTAAGACTGGTCTGAGACCACAGTATGGGGTCAAAAGCCTCCCCAAGAAGCCCACCTTCCCTCCTCTTCACCTCTTTTGTCAGCAACTTCGACAGCAAGAGGCCTCAGGCATTGACTTGGAGGAGGTGGACAACACTGAGGGTGAGCCTGGGACCTGCCAGAGTAGGGGGGTCCCCGCCTATCACCAGCCATCTCTGGGCACCAGGGGCAGGCGTAGGCCCTCATTTGGAGTGGCTTGTGCTCGGACCAGTTCAGCAGCCACAGTGAGGAACAGACATTTAAAGCCACAGAACATCAGAGCTGGAAGGGAGCCCAGAGCTCCAGCATTTTCCAGACCTTTTCCATGGAACCCTGTTAATGGCTATTCCAGGGGGAAAAGAGGATTCTTTGGTCAAATGGATTAAACAGGTCTTTTGGCACAGGACTTCCCAGTGCCTTTAATATGCAAATGCTAATATAAGTCTCTAAGTGGAAGATACGTTATAAAATATTTCACCAGCTTATCTAACCACAATGTATCCTTTCTTCTAAAACATTCCAAGAACATCTACAGCTGGTGTTCCACTGACTGTAGTTTGGGAAATGCTGATAGAGAACAGCCCTCTGAATTGACAGACATTGAGGCCAGAGAGGAGAGTGAGCTGGCTCAGGGCTGTGCAGCTCAGGCCTCCTGACTCAAGACCCAGGCTCCTTCCCTGCTCTCCGGGGCCAGAGGGCGTGACAGCAGTCTGTACGCGGTCCCAGGGTGGCTTTCTGGGTGCCCTGCACCCGTGTGAGGCAGGCGTGCCAGGAAGTATTGTCTGCGGTTTACAGATGAGTACACAGAGCCCTGAGAAGTCAAATTAGCAAAATAAGTTAGCAGTGGATCTGGGTCTCCAACCCAGAACTTCCTGCTCCATCGTTTCTGCCCCAAACTGACCAGGACCTCCTTTTCTGATTCTGGCCAGGCCTGAAGGGGCCAATGAAGGGCAAGGAGAAGGCAAAGGCAGCAAAGGAAGAGAAGAAAAAGAGAACCCAGAGCCCCGGCTCTGGCCAGGGTTCTGAGGCCCCTGAGAAGAAGAAACCCAAGATTGATGAGCTTAAGGTGAGGGTCTGGGAGCAGACCCAGCAGGGGCCTGGGGTCCTGCTTGGGGCAGCAGGTGGCAGATGGGGTGAGACAGAGACCAGTGGTCATGCCTTGTCCCCCGGCCTGGCTCAGGTGTACCCCAAGGAACTGGAGTCCGAGTTCGACAACTTTGAGGACTGGCTGCATACTTTCAACCTGCTGCGGGGCAAGACAGGCGATGACGAGGATGGCTCCACGGAGGAGGAGCGCATCGTGGGCCGGTTCAAGGTCAGGCGAAGGACGTGCACCCAGACCCTGAGCCCTGAGCCACCGCCCTCCCCGGCCAGCGCTTATCCCCACCCCGAGCCCCAAGCCCAGGGCTGACAGTCAGGTGGAACTGTCAGCTACACTGATTGGTAAAATATGATAGTATTTCTATGCTGATAAAAAAAAAAGAGCATCTACCCTGAGTGCTCCACCCTCAACATTGCCCTGGCCCCCTCCCTCCAGAACCCCGGAGCTTCCCTCTGATCCAGCAACTAAAGGGTTAAGGCCCGGAGCAGCAGGGTGCAGACCCTCAGTGCAGTTTTGAATGCCTGTGGGAACTGCACCCTGACCCCCCTGCCTTGCCCCAGGGCTCCCTCTGTGTGTACAAAGTGCCACTCCCAGAGGACGTGTCCCGGGAAGCCGGCTACGACCCCACCTATGGCATGTTCCAGGGCATCCCCAGCAATGACCCCATCAATGTGCTGGTCCGAGTCTATGTGGTCAGGGTAAGACTCCCCTCAGATCCTCTCCCCATAGTCTCCCTCCCAGTCCCCCTGCCCAGGGGGAGCTAAAGCAGCTGCAAAGTGACAGCCCCCACTGGGAGACACCAGAAAGGTCATCTGGTCTAGTTCCCACCTTTTTCTTTTTTTTTTTTTTAAGATTTTATTTATTTATTTGAGAGAGAGAGCGCGCACGCGCACGTGCAGGGGGGAGGGGCAGAGGGAGAGGGAGAAGCAGACTCCCCGCAGAGCAGAGAGCCAGACACGGGGCTAGATCCAGGACCCCGGGATCATGACCTGCGCCAAGGGCAGACGCTTAACCAACTGAGCCACCCAGGCGCCCTTAGTTCCCACCTTTTATGGAGGAGGAAGCCAAGACCTGAGACAGGCAGTGACTTGCCCGGGGTCACACAGCAAGTCTCCTGTCTCTGGTCCAGCGCTCGCACCCTCTGCCATCATGGGACCATCAGGGAGGGGGGTGAGGGCACTGGAAGATGAGCAGGGTGTGTGGGGAGCCTGCTCAGGAGCACCCCTCCCCCATCCCAGGCCACGGACCTGCACCCCGCAGACATCAATGGCAAAGCCGACCCCTACATCGCCATCCGGCTGGGCAAGACAGACATCCGCGACAAGGAGAACTATATCTCGAAGCAGCTTAACCCTGTCTTTGGGAAGTAAGGCCTCCTGGTGTCCCACATGCCCCCACTCCCGCCCCGCCCCGGCTTCCCCAACCCCGCCCCCCACCCATCTTACCCCACCCTGAGCTTCAGCCCTTCTAACCCCCACCCCGCCAGGTCCTTTGACATCGAGGCCTCCTTCCCCATGGAATCCATGCTGACGGTGGCCGTGTATGACTGGGATCTGGTAGGCACCGACGACCTCATTGGGGAAACCAAGATCGACCTGGAGAATCGCTTCTACAGCAAGCACCGCGCCACCTGCGGCCTCGCCCAGGCCTACTCCCTGTGCGTGGGGCGGGGCGGGGCGGGGCGGGGCGGGCCTGCTGCGTCTTGACTCTGAGGTCAGGATCAGAGACTGTGATTTGGGAAGGGGGCTCTAGGACGGTTTCTGTCCCCGGCCAGGCCGCCTTCCCTGCAGGCTCTGGGCAGACCACAGATTCTAAGAGAGGAGAGAGCCAGGGGATTCCAGGACAGAGGAGGCTGGGCCAGGAGAGAAGCGGGGCTGGGAGGAGAGGCGGCACTGCTCTAGAGTCCACGGGGATCTGGCCAGCCTCTGCCACTGATAGGCTGCGTGACTCTCGTCACATCCCTACCCTCTCTGGCTTTCAGTGTCCTCATGGGAGTCTTCGAAGTGCCAGAGGAGAGGGCACAGTTGGGGAATGGGTTGGGCTATGCTGGGGGAGGCTGAAAGCTCATGCTTGGACACCGGGCATGTGAGGCTGGAGCCTGGGGTCGGAGGGATCAGCCTCCAGCAGCCCTAGTGTCTCAGGTGGGGCCCACTTGCTGACATGGGGGAGCAGCCAACTTAAGAGAACCGCCTGGAACCAACCAGTTCCCACCTGGGGATAGGCCCAGCTGCACCTGAGCCCCACGAAGCCTGTGTGCCCCCTCCCACAGACATGGCTACAATATCTGGCGGGACCCCATGAAGCCCAGCCAGATTCTGACCCGCCTCTGCAAGGAGAGCAAGGTGGACGGCCCCCATTTTGGGCCCCCTGGGAGAGTGAAGGTGTCCAACCGTGTCTTCACTGGGCCCTCTGAGATGGAGGATGAGAATGGTAACAGGGCTCTGGACACAGCCACGGGGGGCGGGAGGGGGGAGCCAGAGGCCAAGAGGAACCCACACTTCCCTGTGGCAGGACCTCGAGGCCTAGACGGAGGTCTCCTTAGACCCTCTGCCCATCAGCCTAGAGTCCCATTCCTGTCTGCCCAGCCTCTGCCCTTCCACCCCATCCTACATGGCACCTGCCCACTTGTCTTCTTGTTTGAGAGGGAGACTCTCAGAATTCCTGCAGGGTAGGAAGGTTCCCCCCATTCTGCAAATGAGGACACTGAGACCCAAAGTGTTTCAGTGACTTGGCCAAAGTCACATGGCTCTTCAGAGGCAGAGTGAGGTGTGGGCCCAGATCTCTCTGACTCCAAGCCCTGGGCCCTCGCCACTCCCTTGCCCATGTGGCACTTCCCAGAGAATGGGGAGACATGTGTGCTGAGGAACTCTTGCTGGCCGCCTTCAGGGCGCTGGGCCAGGAAGTGGATTCCTGCCCTCCCTGCCCTCACGGCCCAGTGGGATTCTCTGGTCAGGTTTCCCTGGCAGAGCAAACCCAGGAACACAGGTCTCGCTGGGCCCTATGGGGCAGCTGAGAACTTGGGCAAGCCAGTTCTCCCCCTGTGCCTCAGTTTCCCCAACAGTAAAAAGGAGGTAGGATGGACAGGTGATGGCTCCAGGGCCTCTTTGTGCCCCTGGGTCTAGCCCAGCACAGGTTTCCTGTTCTGCTGAGGCCGGGTGCCACTGACCCACTGGCACCCACAGGTCAGAGGAAGCCGACAGAAGAGCACGTGGCACTGTGTGCCCTGAGGCACTGGGAGGACATCCCCCGCGTAGGCTGCCGCCTGGTGCCCGAACATGTGGAGACTCGGCCGCTGCTCAACCCTGACAAGCCAGGCATCGAGCAGGTGACGCTCGCAGGCCGAGATCTGAGGTTCTTTGGTGCCTGGGATCAGGGAGTCCCAAGCTGAGTCCATAAAAATGGATCCTCCTGTTCACCACATTCCCCAAAGCCTGGCAGGTGCTTCCCCACCGTGGCCCCTCACAGCGACGCCAGTGGCCCGTGTCTTCGCTTTGAGCGAGTCACATCAGCTCGGGCGGCCCTGGGCTGTCTCCCCTGGAAGCTGTGACTGGCTATTGGTGATGGCGTAGGAATTCTGGCACCCAAGGATGAAACTGGGGAACTGGGTCCCGAGGGAACAAAGGTTGGGGGAGTGGGTGGAGAAGAGAGCTGGCCTTCCCGGGCAGGGGGGAGTCCGTGGGGAGACCTGCCACGCCCCCTCCTCCGCAGGGCCGCCTGGAGCTGTGGGTGGACATGTTCCCCATGGACATGCCGGCCCCCGGGACGCCTCTGGACATCTCCCCCCGGAAGCCCAAGAAGTGAGCCCCACCCCTCCACGGCCTTCCTTCCTGTCGGGGCCCCAGGCTCGGATCACCCACACCTTAGCGGTGCTTCCCCTGTGGCCTGGTCGGGGGATCGGAGCAACCCTTGGAGCCGGCGGTGGGGCCGGCCCGGGTTGGGGGTAGGTCCCCGGGGGGGGGGGGGGGGTCCCCTTGGCCGAGGCAGAGCCACACCCCTGGGTGCGGTCGGTGAGGCCGGGAGCCGATGCGCACTCGCTAGCGCCCTCCTGTGGACGGTCATCCCCACAGCGGCCACTACCCCTGAGCCTGCTCTGCGTTGTCCCCACTCCAGGCTGTCAGTAAGCCCTGCCGAGGAGATATGCAGGAGTGAGGCGCAAGGGTGGTAGCCGCCAGGGCCCGAGCCGCCGGCCTCTCCCACTTGACCCTGGCCAGGTCACGTTGCCTCCCTGGTCCTCAGTTTTGCCATCTGTAAAATGGCAGGACGGAGTTGCTGCCAGTTCTGACCTCCTCAGGGCCTGGAACCAAGGCCAACTGCCTGGGTGGGGAAGCAGCACAGACCCCGCACACTCAGAGGGGCCCCACGCTTATTTCAAAATGGCAATATTTAAATTCTTAATTTTTTAACAAGGGGTCCCGCATTTCCATTTTGCGCTGAGTCCTGTCAATTCTAGAGCAAATTCTGCCTGGAATAGCCTCCAGGCCCGAGGTCACGAGTGTGCTGTCCCAGGGCTGGCCACTAGGGGACACCTCACCCCATTGTGTCCCCCAGGGACTTGTAGTCAGGGTGTAACGCCCTAACTCCAGGGAGAGCAGCGCTCCAAGCGACGTGGAGGGGGTGACTCAACCTTCCTCCTAATGGTTGAAATGTAACCACCGATTTGCAATGACAATTACACTTCAAAGGGAAAAATCCTCTTCAGGGACAAGGGCATAAAGGAAACCAGATTCCGCAGGTGTCCCCTGCCACCTGCTGGGCTTAAATGTGCACTTGTGTTAGAGCGGGAGGGTCTTCTGGCCTCTGGAGACCGGGATCGTGCTCAGCAGCCCCCAGCAGCAGCCCTGGGTCAGCCTCCCTGTCCAGGAGTGTGCTCTGGGTCCTGGCATGCCGGCCAGTCGGGCTTCCCCTAGGGCTCTCCTCACAGCAGCTGTGCTGGCCCGTGACCCTCCCTCCCTCACCCAGGGCCCCAACATCCCCCTGTCCCCTCAGCTCCCCGTCCTCGCCCCCTTCCCTGAATCAGCTCTCTCCACCCCAACCTGGCTCACCCCGAGTCCCCAGGACTCCCCTCGGTTACCTGCCCCATCTGCACCCCAAGACCCTGGGGCAGCCCTCACCCCCAGACTGCGAGGCAGCCTCTCCCCTGCCCAGGTACGAGCTCCGCGTCATCGTGTGGAACACGGACGAGGTGGTCCTGGAGGATGATGACTTCTTCACTGGGGAGAAGTCCAGCGACATTTTTGTGCGGGGGTGGGTGAGAGGGCACCGGGCTGGGGCAGGGAGGGGGTGAGCCCACCTTCCTGGGAGGCAGGCGAGGAGGGAGGGGGCTCCCTGCGGGTGGCCCCCCGTTCTGGAGCCGATGGCACCTGGCAGGTGGCTGAAGGGCCAGCAGGAGGACAAGCAGGACACGGATGTCCACTATCACTCCCTCACCGGCGAGGGCAACTTCAACTGGCGCTACCTGTTCCCCTTCGACTACCTGGCCGCTGAGGAAAAGATTGTCATCTCCAAGAAGGAGTCCATGTTCTCCTGGGACGAGACGGAGTACAAGATCCCCGCGCGGCTCACCCTGCAGATCTGGGACGCCGACCACTTCTCCGCAGACGACTTCCTGGGTGCAGGGCTGGGGAAGGGAGGGGGGCGGGCAGGGGGAGCCCAGCCCGGGGAGGGTCGTCAGAGCTGACTGCAAGGCTGCCACAGGGGCCATCGAGCTGGACCTGAACCGGTTTCCTCGGGGCGCAAAGACAGCCAAGCTGTGCACCATGGAGATGGCCACAGGGGAGGTGGACGTGCCCCTGGTTTCCATCTTCAAGCAGAAGCGCGTCAAAGGCTGGTGGCCCCTCCTGGCCCGCAATGAGAATGACGAGCTCGAGCTCACGGTGGGGACCACGGCTGCTCGGGCAGAGGGCAGGGCTGGGCGCGGCTAGGGTGCTGAGGGCCTGGCGCACGGCCTGAGCGCTGGGCCCCTTCCATTCTGCAGGGCAAGGTGGAGGCGGAGCTGCATCTACTGACCGCCGAGGAGGCAGAGAAGAGTCCTGTGGGCCTGGCCCGCAATGAACCTGACCCCCTAGAGAAACCCAAGTGAGTGTGCTGCCGGCCATGCCGGTCTCTGGGGCCACGGGAGCAGGAAGGCGGGGCCGGAACCTTCTGGCCTTCTTGCTCCGGCCCTGCAGGCACCTTGCGCTCTCTGTCCCTTGCTGGGCAGGGCAGCCCCCTGTCCTGTCTGCTGCGCCCTGGAATCCACGCTTCCCTCTGAACCAAAGCATGGGCCACCTCTGCAGGAGAGCGACGCCTCTCCGGGGAAGGCCCCGCCTCGCAGAGTTAACGCTCTCCCTAGTTTTGCCAGAAGCCAGCGGTGGCCATGGAGTGGGGGGCGCCGGGCGGCCCTGCTGGCGGGGGAGGTGCCCAGAAGTGCACACACACAGCCCAGGGGCGCCCCCCCCCCCCCCCGCCCCGGATGCGAGGCCCCTGCCACAGCCGGGGCCTTCGTCCTCCGCATCCTTTGTCCGCGCTGCCTCGGCCCTGTTGCCGCTGCGGCCAGACGCGAGCTGCTTGGGGTTCTTGAAGCCTCTCCAGTCGGCCCGCTCCTTCCTGTGGCGCACGTACCACTGCTCACACTCCTGCTGCCGTTCTGCTCGCCCTCGTCCTCTGCTTGGTGCCAGCTGCCCGGCCAAGAAGGCGCCGGGGCCCTGGGCCTGGCCTCCTGCTGGCTCCGGGGCTCCTCACTTGTCCCTCCGGACCGCGGGCCGCCGAGCTTCAGCAGGCGGCGCCCACGCGTGCACGCGCGCACACACGGAGGCACACGTGCACGCGCACATACACGGAGGCACACGTGCACGCGCGCACACACACGGAGGCACACGGCTGCACACGTGCGTGCACACGCCAACTCCCAAGCCGCCAAACGGCCCCCTGGGCTCTCAGAACCCAAGGGACTGTCGTATGTGAGTGCGGACTGGGCCAGAGAGGCACGGCAACTTGCCTAAGGTCACCTAGCAGATCAGAGCTGAGACCCAGCCTAGGTTTTCACATTGCCGGCCCAGCGTTCTGGGCCGGACACTGCTTCCTGTCCTCGTGGCAGAATGACAGACTCTATGCCTTTGCCACTGGCAGAAAGCAGTTGGCATGTGGACGGGGGACGGGGAAGGGTTTGGCCAGGACTCGCCAGCAGTCGGGTTCTCGCAGCCAGTTCCCACCGGCCCCCACCTCGCAGCCCGGAGCCGTTTTCCGCCGTGTGACCCGGGAAGGGTCTCCATCCCGTCCCCCCAGCTTAGCAGGTGCCATCTGCTGAGCAGCCTGGGGGGCCGGGGGGCCTAGCCCTGCGCGTTCACTTCCTCGCCCTGCCCCGCACCAGCCCCAAAGGCAGGGTCCGCCATTAACCCTGCTGTGTAAGTAAGGAAATTGAGGCTCAGACGGGCCTCGCTTGCCCATCACCGCCGGGCCTGGAAAGCGGGTGCCCTGCGCTGGAGCTGCACTCCGCCCCGAAGGTTCTGGAGGGGGTTGCTGGGACAGGAGTTTGAAAAAAGCCTATTCAGTACTTGAATTTTCTGTCTTGACGTCTTATAAACTCTCCTGTTTTCATAACATTAACGACAGGAAGGCACGTCCTGGCCGGGAGGCTGTGCAGAAGGCAGGGCAGTGAGCAGAGTGCGTCCCACAGGGGCTCCTCAGACCCTCGGCAGGGCCCGGTGGGGACCGACGCTATGTTCTCAGAAAGGGGGAGAGGTTGAGAGGCCCACTGCCTGACCGCGGCTCCCCCTCTGCCCCCAGCCGGCCCGACACGGCCTTCGTCTGGTTCCTCAACCCCCTCAAGTCCATCAAGTACCTCATCTGCACGCGGTACAAGTGGCTCATCATCAAGATCGTGCTGGCACTGCTGGGGCTGCTGCTGCTGGCCCTCTTCCTCTACAGCCTCCCTGGCTACATGGTCAAGAAGCTGCTCGGGGCGTGAAGCCCCACAGCGCAGGAAGCCCAGTGTCCCTCCCCTGTGGCCTCAGGTCCCAGAAGCCTGCCTCCTGCTTGCTGGGCCGGTGACCCGGCCCCTCTCATCCTCCCTCCCAAGCCCGTTGCTTGCCCCGTGCCACCCACCTTGTCCCTGCCTGTGGGGTGGGAAGGGTGAGAAGGAGTGGGGTCCTGCCCCTCCTGGCTGGGGCACCCTGGCTCGGGTAAAGCCACCCCAGAACCCCCCCCCCCCAGGCCTTCCAGTGGAGGAGTAAAGCTTTAATGGAATTCACTGAGAATTAGCGAGTGCCCAGAGCTATAAAAAGAATGAACAAGCAAAAAGCATCACCCTCCCTCCCCCACAGAATCTCGCGAGGGCAGCCACACCACCCGTCTTTGTTCTGCACACGTGGGCCAGACCCTTCGCACGAAGGGTGCGGCGGTGGCTGCCTCTGCCCTGCGGCCCTCCCGAGTGCCTCCTCCTCCTGCCCAGGGAGCTGCCGTGGTGGGTGCACAAGCCCCGTCCCTGCCCTGCCTGTGGGTTTTTATCGCTTCCCAGAGCTCCCTCTGCCCAGTCCCGCGCTCAGAAGCCCAGATGAGGAGCACTGAGAGTGAGCCCCGGTGCCCAACCCCGCCCGCCTGCCCTGCCAGGCCCTCATGGAGGCCAGGATGGGAGGGGGTACTTGCCCTGAGAGCTGGGTTTCTGTTGGCTGTTGTTCCTTTCTTGAGTGGTGATTTTTCTCTTAATAAAAGGAATTAAACACTGAGCTGAGAAGTCTGCATTTGGCCAAGTGGGGGGACCAGTATAGGGAGGGGCCCAGGGTCTGTGAGCCCTCTGAGGTTGGCAAACTCAGCACCAGCTGGGCCCCTCCGGCTCTTCCCCTTTGGATAGCCTCGTGGCCCAAGGTTCAGGGAGGGCTTAAGGCACTGGGCCACCTGCCCAGGCTGCCCACGGGAAGAGCCTCGCACTATACCAGGTGGCAACGGGGACCCCAAAAGCTCACCAAAAGGGTCCTGCAGGCCCAAGGACAGTCTGAAGGCTTAAGAGTGCAGGGCACGTGGGAGGCTCAGTTGCTTAGCATCCAATTCTTGATCTCAGCTCAGGGCTTGATCTCAGGGTTAGGAGTTTAAGCCCCGCCTTGGGCTCCACACTGACCCTGCAGGAGCCCCAAAAGCTCCAGCCTCCACTCATAGACCACCCGTTGCCCCCAAAAGCAAGAAGTGAGTCCCATGCCACCGGCCTAAGCTCAGTCCCACAGTGACAGGCCTGTTCCACCACGGTCTGAGGTGGGGACAAAGTCTCCTCATGACATGAGGTGGGGTCAAGGGCCAGTAGCTCAGGGGACCTGAACTCTTTGAAGAGATTCAGCCACAACTTTTTAAAGACTTTAATCATGACGGCAGGATACAGGTAACCGCTCGGCCTTCTTTTGACAGGCCCGATCACGGCAGCTCTGGCCAGTCCAGGGTGGCCCCAGGCAGGTGCCCGGGTGACACGTGCCAGCGCCAGCCCGCACCTTAACTCGGCAGCCTTCTGAGGCCCGGCTCTATTTTGTGGGTACCCGGAACACCTGGGTTGGTGGAACTTGCAGTTCAGAGTTTATCTGGAAAAGAAAGAGTACAGCTCATCACCTCTTTCCCAGGGCCCTCCTCCTTCGTGACCTCGGGGGAGCAGGTGCTCGCGTTGGCTCTCCTCAGGGCTCCAACTCTCGGCAAGCACTTCCTCCCCACGTGCTTCCGGGTGCTGGGAAAGCCCGCAGTCTGCCTTCCTTCGGAAGAGAAGTCCTAGGGCTTTGGGTTGGCCTGTGCTCCAGCCAGCTAACCTCTGGTAACCTTCTGAACCTCTGCTCTGAGCCACGCTCTTAAATCCTCCGTCTCCCCTGCACCTGTCCAGCCCTGCCCCTGCCCGCACCTCCCCATCCTCCTGTGCGCGGCAGCACGGACGAAAGCGTGGGCCACACAGCCCTCATGTCCGTCACGACACCAAGGCTCACCACATCCTCTGTTCAGCAGTGGCCCGGGGCCCGCGACCACGGCAGGGCCACACTCCCCGTTCCTGGGCTTGTGGGTGGCCCCGGTCACCTCTCCCACACACAGCGGGTGACGGAGGGCCTACCCTCAGCCCGGTGTGTCGAGGCCCACGGCCTCAGCGCCACGTGAAGGAGTCCACACTAGGAGAGCCGAGTCAGCAACTGTGCGACGAATGGATTCTAACCTTCGGAGCAGAGACGGTGGGACTTCTCCTCCCGCAGGCCATGGCGGAGTTGCCCCAACCGTCACTGGAGTGATCAAGAGTGGGGGCCAGGGACCATCTGTCCCACTTGGGGCTTCCTCTCGCCATGTCATATCCCAGGCCGGACAACCTGGCCGGCAGAGTGGGAAGAGCCCAGGGCTCTGGGCACGTCACAGGGTCTCCCAGTTTTCATTCTCCTTTTTGGGAGAATCGCCTGTGCCCTATCGACTTCACAGAGGGGTTAGGAGCAAAGAAGAAATTTCATGAGGAGGGGCCCTGTGGCCTGTGACGTCATCACAGCCTTTGGCCCTGCTTCGGAGGACGGTCCAGCAAGGAGCGGGCACCAAAGACCACGGCATCCGAGGGGCGCTATTATAGCCCAGATGTCCAGGAGGAGGCTTCAGGCAATGTCCACTCCCTTGCCCGATCATTCTGTCCCAACCTGAGGTACGACTGTTGATATTTCATGTCACATCTCAACGCTCCCTTGCTTCTAGTGAGGGAAGAGACTCATTTCCTAAGAGCAGTCCCACTGCCTCCCCCAGCCTCCTGCCTACCCTCCTCGGAGCCTCCCTGTCACCCACCTTGGAATCTAGATACTTTTGAAGCAGCATCTGGAGCTCTGTGTTCTGCTGCTCCAGCGAGTTGTTTTCTATCAGCAGCTTGGCCCTCTGGGTCAGGATGAGGCTTTGGGCAGAAAAATCAGTTAGAGGCTCACTGGATCCTCCTCCATTCTCCGCCAAGGAGGGGCCAGGATCTCTGGGTTTCTGTTCTGGTTGGAGGCGGAAGAGGAGCCCAGAAGCCTCGCCCACCAGCGCAAACTGTCTGCCCTGAACGAACTAGGCGGGCAGGAACAGAACAGGAGGGCAGGGCCGCAGGGCCAGCCACCCAACGCCCCAGGCCCCTTCGGCGGGAGCCTTCCTTCCAAAGGCAGCTTTTCTCTCCAAACCAGGGAGGTGGCAAATGTGGCCACGGCAAGCAGGATCCTTCCCCACCGCCTGTCTGGCCCCCTCCTTCTGCACAATGACATGCGGGCTTACTGGTATTTCTCCAGGGCTGTGTACAGAGCGTCCCAGAGGTTCTGCGTGGTGTCAGGGATAACCGTGGTCAGGGCCTCCCAATACTCAGAGTCCCTCGAGTTATCCCGCACATACTTCAACTTCACTGGTGCCCGAGAGTCCCTGAAGGTTAAGAGCAAATGTCGCATCATCTCCATCTGCCCCCCCCCCCCCCGCCCCCCCCCGCGCCCCCCCCCCCGCCCGCCCCCCCCAGACTCTCGCTTTCCCACCGGACACCTCCCCACTCAGCTATGCCAGTCTATCGGTTTCTGGCAGATTCTCTGAAAGGGCACACGACTATCGTTAATGTTCCCGATTCCTGGTGCCATTGTCGCCTTTGTGACAGCATCCCTGGAGTTCTATCCCACCCCCTTCTCTCGGCCAGTTTACCTCACTGGCCTTCCATGCCACTACTATGTCCATTTCTTTCACTAATGCATCTAAAAGCCCTCTCAGAATTCGGCTGCCCTCAAGGATAGCCTTGATCCAGGATATCATCACCTCCACCAGGACGAAGCCCCCGGCTGCTCTCCTGCATCCAGCACCACCCCCCTCCCTGCCACCAAAGGGATCTTTCTAAAATGCAAGCCCAAGCGTGGCTCCACCCACTGCTCAAGACCATGTTCTGGCTCCAGTCCACTCAAGGGTAAAGACAAAGGTCTTGCGCACAGCGGGCAAGGCTCTCCGAGATCTGGCCCCCCAACCACCCACCAGCCACACTTCCCACGAAGACCCTGCCACCAGCCACACCTCTTGAACACACCCTTCCCCACAGTGACACCTGAAATGGCTCTTCCCCCACTTATCCACCTAGCAAAACCCAGTTTGGGTGCCTGAAGCCCTCAGACATGCCAGATGGGGTGGCCATGGCCTCCCTGGAGCAGCAGGACACCTCATTATGCTCTGGCCACCGTCCTGCTCACAAGGTGCGACCTCCACAGGGCACAGCAGACCCCGTGACTGACCGCTGAATGAATGATGCACGAGAAACCGCAAATCGCTTCTACACCCACTCCCTCCCTTCGCGTCCACGGATTCCTCCCCCCTCCCCAGCCTCTGCTCGGCCTCCACCTTCCCTGAGCCCTCCAGCACACCTGGGCTTCTTTAGACCCATGACAAAGGCCTCCAGAACCTTGAGGACATCGTTGGGATGGATGAGCCTGGGAGAAGGGGGGGCCTCCTTCTCTTCCGGCTCCCCGTCCACGAGGCTTTCCTCTTTCTGTCCCTTGAGGTCTGGCTGCTCCCCTGGCTCCAGCGCCGACAACAGGCTTGTTTGCTCCTGTGGGGGTGACAGATGCCAGGGCTTGAGCTGGAGAACGGCGTAAGGGTGACTATGGATCGGGGGCACACAGCAAGCATGAGTGTCTGAAGACAGGCAGATAGAGAAAAAGTAGAGAAAAGTTTACAGAAAGTTACAGAAAAGATGCCAAGGGACACATTTACAGGAACAAAGAAATGGTGAAAGGGTGGAAGAGAAGGGGGATAGGATCAGGGAGAGGCACACAGGGGGCTTCAAAACAGTGATAATCTTCTATTTCTAAATTGGGGCTCATCGGTGTTCATTTTATTGATAGTCCTAAAGCTGACACTATATATCTTTTTGAATCAAAAATCACAAATTACATTTTAATTTTTTAATTAAAAAAAGTCTTCCTCCTACTCCTGTCTCATAGTCCAGTTCACCTCCCATAGGGAAACCAACGTCATCAATGTCTTACGCATCCTTCCAAAGAAATCCTCTGTCCATACAAGCAACGCTTTCCCTCCCGTTCTCACACGAATGAAACTCTACCGCAGACACAGTTCGGCACTTGGTGTTTTTCACATACCAATAAACCTTAGAGATATTTTCACGTAAAAAATACGTAAAGAACTGCTTTGGTCTTTTTCTTACTGGTGCATAGTATCCCACTGTGCCGATGCCCCGCTGATGAGGTAATCGATCCTTTCATGATGGAATTAGAGGTTATTTTCAACCTTCTCCCATTTCAAGCGGCGTGGAAACCAATGAGCTACAATAAACACTTTCATCGTGTTGAGACATGGCTGCAGGAAGAATTGCAGGGGCCAGGGCACACAGTGTTGTCACCCACACTGCACGCGGTGACAATGGGCTCTCAGCAGTGACAGGAGCGGGTCTGGTTCCCACGCCTGGGCCGTCAGCACGTGCTATCGAACTCACAGAGTCTTGCCCACGTGACAGGTGCAGATGGAATTTGGAACAGTATTTGCACTTCTCTTATCATAAGAAGCCTGGTTATCTTTTCATGTGTTTAAAAGTTATTCGTATTGCCTCTTGTAGGAGATTTTTGTTCATATCCCTTGTCCTATCCATTGAGTTGTTGGTCTTTTTTTTATTGGTTTATATGAGTTCTTTGTATATTAAGGAAATGGGCCCTTAACTGTGATATGAGTTAAAAATACTCCCCCCCAAATGTCGTCTGTATCTTAACTTTGCTTATAGCGATTTTTGCCCCACACGGTTGGGGGTTTTTTTGGTTTTTGTCTTTTTAATGTGGTCAAATAGATCCTATTTTTCCCCTTTACAGCTTCCGGGTTTTGTTCACCCAGCCAATTCTTTTTGGAAGCATATGAGGATACTCACGCTGGAGCCAGCAATACGAAACGTATTTTTTAATTTAAGTTTTTAATTTTTAAATTAAAACTTTAGGGCGCCTGGGTGGCTCAGTCGTTAAGCGTCTGCCTTCGGCTCGGGTCGTGATCCCGGGGTCCTGGGATCGAGCCCCGCGTCGGGCTCCCTGCTCTGCGGGAAGCCTGCTTCTCCCTCTCCCACTCCCCCTGCTTGTGTTCCTGCTCTAGCTATCTCTCTCTCTGTCAAATAAATAAACAAAATCTTTTTAAAAATAAATAAATAAATAAAATAAAATAAATTAAAACTTTATAATATTTTTAACATGATGGCTTCTTCAGAAGAGTCCATTACAATCAAGATGGGTATTACAGATGGGCCCTGCTTTGCAGGAAAGTGGTGAGGATCAAAATATTCAGAGCTTGGTGGGCCCAGGGCTCCTAGGGGCTGAAGCCTGGCTTTGAGGAAGGGCCAAGGAAAAGACACTTTGGGCCTTAGTGTGAGAACAGCCTCCCATCCCCAGCCCTTCTTTCCCTTGCAAATAGAAAAAGTAATAGTATGGGAAACGCTAAGTTAGCTATCTCTGACAGAAAACCCTCACTATTTCTCCAGAAGTATGACAGAAAGGCAGCAATGCCCTCTGGGGGCTTCCAGAATTTCAAATGCTCTCTTTTTTATTGCATTTCACATTACCTGACTGGAGGGTGAATGATAAACTCGGGATTTGAGGAAGAAATTCACCAGTTTATATAAGTCATCCTCACTTTCAATTCCAAGGGCCTAGGGGAAAATAGGAGAATTGCTCAAACACCACGGCAAGAAGTCCACCGGCTACCAGAATTACCAGACCCTCAGCTCCTAAGAGCAGGAGGTTTGGCTGTTCCCCCGAACACCCCCAGCACCCGCCATGGCCCAGAGTGAGGCCACTCAACACCAGGGAAGCACAGTGAGATCACATCCGAGCACAGAAAGAATGCTCAGAGTCAGGAACAGCTCTGTACAGGCCTGGGGGATACGAGAATGCTAGAGGAGGCTGGACACACATCCGAGTTTAGGGGTGCAGAGGAGAACCTAGAGTCTGAGAGCCAGGCCATGAGAGAGAAGCTGGTAGAGGAAGGGTCAGGGCTGGGAGACTTGGTGGCCAATTTGGGGCATGGAGAACGAGGAAAGGGAAGGAGGTGACAGCAAGCCCAGGGAAGCCTGGGAGACCTGTATCTCTTCCCACGGCCAAGGCAATGTTGGAAAAACAGAGGAGGCTGGCATAGAATGAGGCCCCCACCCCATCAACTCAGCCCAGTGGGACTCACTGAGAAAATGGCGTCCAACCTCAGCAGATAGCATTCGTTCTTCTCCAGGGGAAGGAGAAGGCTCAGCAGCTTGCTTTCTATGAGGAAACCCTGGGAAGGAAGATGACATCTCTAGTCAGAGACAGGTTTCAGAAATGAGTGCTGGGTCTGCAGCCTACCTCTGTGTAACTATCAGCAATGACTCCAGGGATGAGACTTTGGGCAGCAGGACCCCAGAGGAAGTCCTTCCTGGGATGCCTGAGAGCCCTTCCCGGACACAAAGCCAATACTCATGGACGAAGGTGCTGGCTCACCTCACCCACAAGCCCCTGGGCAAACGGCTAAGTTCCCCAGAGCCGCCCAGACCTGCTCCAGTCACAGATTCCCGCCCGCGCAACATCACTTCACTCAGAGACTAGCCCTCCAATATCCATAGACCAGGGCGGCAGGCACCGAGCTGGGGGAGAGGGAGGGAGGCATGGCGGGGGGTGGGCACACCGTATCCCGACACAATGCACAGGAAGTGGGGGGCGGGTGGGGACACTGGGCGCCCGGCACCCACTCTGAGCTGGGAAGGCCTGGGGGAGGGCTGCGTGACAGGTGGCCACTGGCAGCAAGCCTGCGGGTAGGTGGGGGGAGCCCCCGCCTACTGCCTCTTTCAGCAGGAGCCGCCCTCAGGGACAAGAGCCAGCTCTTGGCCCCAGAAAACTGTCCACGGGGATGGGAAGCTGCCAGTCCCGGCTACACCTCTTTGACTCATCTCAGAAATGCAGGATCATGCACCAGTCATGTGCCTGGAACACCTCAACTCCTAGCTGAGCCACCTCCAACACCCCTTACACGAAATCCAGTGGGTCTTGCTAATATACAGTATACAGCTATCCAAAGCCTAACACACCCCGAGAAATCACAGACTGAGCTCCCGGGTCCACGTCAGCTGTGGCCACACCCCTCGGCAGGTGGGTTCGCAGAGGGGAGACTGGCGCCCCTTCTCTTGCAGACTCAGCCTCTTTTTTTTTTTTTTTTTAATTAGCAGGAGCCGGGGGCCAACTTGGCCCACCCCTTGCTGACCCACTAAGGGAGGACCCGTTGGCTCGCCGAGGGCAGCTCTGAGGCCGGGCCTCTCGTGAACCAGCCCAGCCCTGCGGCTCAGTGCTTGAGCCCTCCTGCCTGGCCGGGCCAGCCTGGGCCACAGCCGCACAGGAGAAGCCAGCGCGGGGAGCCACCGGCCAGGAGTCCCTCCAGTGCAGCCCCACGCGGCCGGCCTCACCGACTCGTCACACAGGAGCATCAGGATCTTTCTGGTAGTTTTCGGGGAAATTTGCTTCGGCAGGTCGAGGTAAGACTCTGCTTCCGAGGCGGCCTCCTCGGTCCCCTCCTCTTCTGCAGATGGGGCAGAGAGAAGAGAGAGTGGGAGAGAAAAGGGAGATCGTTGCTTGGCTTGGTTGACTTTGAGCAACAAACGGCTTTCCTTGAGAAAATTTACCTGTTAAAAAGCCTCTTTAAGGCCCTATGGAGTCTCCTTAGCTGAAGAAAGCCTAGTATGTGGCAAAAACAGGGAGGCTGGGGGTTGGATACGAGACTAGCGGGAGAATTCTGCCATTCTACAATGCTTCGCTGTTCTAACTTTCATCTCCCTGCCAACATCATACTCAAAATCCAGCCACGACCAGGAAGCAGAAGGGAGAGTATGAACCTATTTATTCTCACTTTAGAGAACAATCTAGAACGTCTGCTAGGTGGTTTCTAACCCAGCAGCAGACCAGAAGTAGCCAACTAAACCGTGGTCCAAGTGGTGGCCTCACTTCTCAGCAAGAACAGGTAGCTACTAGCAAGAGCCAAACATTTTAATTAAAATTAGAAATTTTAAAATGTTTTATACTATATATACCCCATCTGAAAATAGTCACAAAAAATCATTGTCCTACCAGGTTTTACCAGTTGTTCAAAAGATAAAATGAGATCATGTAAATGAAGATATTTTGGAAAAGTACAAGATACCATCTTGCTGGTGGAAGGCAAAATGGTCCCATCCGTACGGAGCAATATCCAGCAAAACTACAGAGGCGTTTACCCTTGGATCCAGCAGTCCCACGTTTAAGGATCTATCCCAACAATTCACCAGGAAAAATATGCAGACCCAAACGCACAGAGCTATTTGCTGCAGCAATGTTTGTAAGAGCAACAACAAACAAACAAAAACCCAGAAATATCCCAAGTGGCCACCAACAGAACACCATCTGAATAAGTTACAGCTCAGCCACACAACGGAATACCAAATAAAAACGGCATGAAGAATGTGTCTTCTTAC
The DNA here is from genome assembly GCF_002201575.2 of Neomonachus schauinslandi. Taxonomy (NCBI): domain Eukaryota; kingdom Metazoa; phylum Chordata; class Mammalia; order Carnivora; family Phocidae; genus Neomonachus; species Neomonachus schauinslandi. Next base: position 20,844,809 of record NC_058412.1, on the reverse strand, counting down.
TACTATAGACTGACCTCCAAGATGCTTTGTAAGTGAAAAAAGCAAGATGGAGAAAAGCATATGCTCTCATTTAAGAAGTGGGTCTAGGGCGCCTGGGTGGCTCAGATGGTTAAGCGTCTGCCTTCAGCTCAGGTCGTGATCCCAGGGTCCTGGGATCAAGCCCTGCATCAGGTTCCCTGCTCTGCGGGAAGCCTGCTTCTCCCTCTCCCACTCCCCCTGCTTGTGTTTCCTCTCTTGCTGTGTCTCTCTGTCAAATAAATAAATAAAATCTAAAAAAAACCCACAAAACTTTATTTTGTAGTTTAACTCCTTTTACCGTAATGTTTTAGTATCCTCCCATGTGCTTGCTTGCTTTCTTCCTCAAAAAATTGTTTTAAGATTTTGGGGTCCTGGGTGGCTCAGTTGGTTAAACATCTGCCTTCGGCTTAGGTCATGATCTCAGGGTCCTGGGATCGAGCCCCCACTTGGGCTCCCTGCTCAGCGGGAAGCCTGTTTCTCCCTCTCTCTCTGCTCTTCCCCCCCGTTCGTGCTCTCTCGTCACTCTCTCTCTCAAATAAATAAAATCTTTAAAAAAAATTACAAATAAATAAAATAAAAGACACCAATCTGGGGACGGGGTTGGTGGTGGCTGCGTGACTCAGTTGAGCATCTGACTCTCGGTTTCGGCTCAGGTCATGATCTCAGGGTTGTGAGACTGAGCCCCATGTCCAGTTCCGCGCTCAGCACAGGGTCTGCTTGTCCCTCTCCCTCTGCTCCTCCTCCAGCTCTCTCTCTCAAATAAATAAACAAAATATTTTTTAAAATAAATAATAAAATAAATGTAAAAATAAATAAAGAATAAAAGACAGCAATCTGTCTGTACATCTCTAGTGGAATGTGTCCTAAGAGTAAAAAGAACTTTAAAAGGTTTAAACAATTTTTAGTAATCATTTGTTAGTGGTAGGTTGATGTTTTATTCTGCAAGTGTTCTGTGGTTGTGGGAAAAGCAATGAGTAATTATTTTGGAGTGACTGTGCACCAAGATTTTCAAGGTAGGAGAAAGGAGATACACTTTGATAAAGTTAAGTAAAAATTCTGGCATCCTGATGATTAGGAAGTGTCAGGATGAACACATGATTTATTTTATGCTGAAAATGTAATTCTACACCCTATGCTCATCCACTAGGAAGGCCTAGAAATTGACCCATCCCAAACAATGAGCACTCCGGCTCCCAGACTATGGTTTTGAAATACCATTCCCTTTAAAAGGACCAGGTCTCCTCGACCTTGAGAAATGGCTGGTTACAGACTTGAAGCAGGAAACATATAATGTTAGACTGGAAATCTGGTCATTCTGGAAAGCCAGGACGCTATCAACGACTACTGAGGTTGTGTCAAAAGGACCCAGAAGCCAACATGAAGAGACTCCCACTGGCCAAAGATGGGACAATGTGAGTATCGGTAAGGGTAATAAGTGCAGTAAACCGAAACACATCAAATTTGTTTAAATCTAATGTGTTCATAACGATATTTATTTATTTGTTTATTTATTTAAATATTTGACAGAGAGACAGAGTGCGCGGGGTTGGGGGGGGCAGAGGGGGGAGGGAGAGAGAGAAGCTCAAGCAGACTCCAAGCTGAGCACAGAGCCCCATGTGGGGCTCGATCTCACGACACTGAGATCACCACCTGAGCTGAAACCAAAAGTCAGATGCTTAACCAACTGCACCACCCAGGTGACCAATGATATTTATTTTATAAAACGTTACTGGTCGGGCGCCTGGGTGGCTCAGTTGGTTAAGCGACTGCCTTCAGCTCAGGTCATGATCCTGGAGTCCCGGGATCGAGTCCCACATCGGGCTCCCTGCTCGGCGGGGGGTCTGCTTCTCCCTCTGCCCTCTTCCCTCTCGTGCTCTCTGTCTCTCATTCTCTCTCTAATAAATAAATAAAATCTTTAAAAAAAAAAAAAGTTACTGGTCACCTTTGGAAGATGCTAGAGACCCAGCCCATTTATTCTGAAAACTAGTAAATAGAGAAAGAACAGCATATATCCTGCCTTTCCTATACGAACTGTGTCTCGGGGTAACATTTAGCTATATATAAATGCTATAAATATAGCTAACATTTAGCTGTAAGGCAAAATTCTCTTTTCAGAAGTGTTCCAGCTAATAAATGAAGACATATGATAGAATTTAGAATATCGCCATTTTGCAACCCCTAAGGCAATTAGTGGATCTTAGACAATGACTACCAACGGTTGCTCGCCTCCCGAAGAGAGAGACAAACTGCCATCAGTTTATCCCAGTGGAGGTACACAACAATGTATTCAGCAAAACTAAACTAAGTCTGAATCTGATCAAGCTTTTAGATCGAACTATCAGATTATAATAACAGGGAAGGGGGTAAAGCTATCAATTAAATTAGAGATTTAAAAGCCACAACTATGGACCTTCCAGCCACGAGACCTCCTCCCCCTTCTCTGGACTTCAGTTTGCTCATCTTTGAAATGAATGGGTTGACCTGATGGTCTGACAGGCCCCCAGCTCTAGGACTCTAGGATGCCATTCCAGTCACCTGCTTGCATCAGCACCTCTTCTACTATCTGTGTGGCAGACTTCTGCGGCTGCTGAGATATAGGTCCCACATTCCTCAGGAACCAGAAATCAGGTGCCGTCCAGGGGAGCCCCAGATGATGGGTATGAATGATCCTGTCTACATCAAAGGCTCTGCTTATCAGATCCTTTGCCTCCTCCTCATTCATTAGCCAAATCTCCCGAAACTGCTTGTCATCAATGAGAGCAAAATGCCTGTGAAGGAGAGTTGATCAGCATGGCCAGCAGACCCCAGGGCCTGGCCAGGGTCCCCTCCATGAGCAGTAGGGCGAGCAAGGAGGTGGAGCTGGGGTGCATCCCGGTCCCGGGTCACCGGCCCTCGCCTATGACAGACTGGAGGTGGTCCCCACACGTCTCAAGAAAAGGCAGGGGACAGGCGAGTAAAGGGACGGGGAAGACAGCACGAAGGACTCTTTGTGCCTGGGCCCACCTCTATCTAGGGCACGTGCCTTGGGACCCAGGTCCCTAAAATACCGCATGGCTTTCTGTAGCTCCTTGAATTGCGTCACAAGGCGTTTGTAGTCGGAGGTCAGCGACTGGTTCTCCTCCTGAAACTGCTTGATCTGTTTGGCGTATTTCGATCTCAGATTGTTGAGGGTATCATGCAGGCTGCCGGGCAGAGGGGACGAAGTTCATCTGCAGCTGAACAGAAGCTGTGGTGTCTGTTCCCCTCAGCGACTTCACACAACTCCACAGCCCCCAGGGTCAGAGTTGTGCAGGTGCAGAAAACCCTCCCATTTATTCCCAAACCCAGCGGCTCCGATTGTGATCGAGGAAACGAAGGCCACAGGAGGTAAGGGGATCGTCCAGGACTAAACTCACTTACATCGGTCCAGAAGCCCTGACCCACTGAGGGGCAGTCTCCTACTCAGGACCGTGACTGAATCCTCCCCCAATGCGCCACCTCATATCTTTAAAGGGCACATCTCAACTATTTCACTGCCATGATTTGGATGTTCATTTCCCGTCTAAAACAAGGGAAATAGAAACGGAAAACTTAAAACTCCACACCACAGGTGTGTGAGATATGAGCCCTCCATCCTCAGAGAGCCGATACAGTTCATGAGTCCGAGAGTTCATTCATGCACTCTCTCATTCACCAAACATGGAAGGTCTCTTGCCAGGGGTATGTTTGACTACAGTGATGAATACAAGGATATGTTCGAACAGAAGGCACGATCAGTCGAGCCAGAGGCAAAGACACACTCATCACAGTGGAGTGTGGAAGTGCTGGGGGGTGGGGGGCACTTTACACAGGATGCCGGCGAGCCCAGAGCTGAGGCATGGAACTTACCCTCCAGGGGAGTGGCCGGAGGTTCCAGCACAGTGAGGGACAGTGATAGCCTGGCCAATGGTCCTGTGAGCCCAGGCATGTCACAGCTCCCCATCCCACTGCTCTGGGAGCTCTCTCTGTGCATGGAAACTTGCCTCATGAAATATACATGGCAGGCACGGCTCTTAGACCCAGGACCATACATACGTCAGACTTCAAGCCCGTGAAGAGGTGTCTTATGTCAGTGCCCCATTTACACAGGAAGACAGACTCTGAAGGCCTAGATATTTTCAGTTTAAAAATTCTAAAGATAGGGGCAGTTGGGTGGCTCAGTTGGTTAAGTGTCCAACTCTTGGTTTCGGCCAGGTCATGATCTCGGGATCCTGGAATCGAGCCCCGCATCGGACTCTGTGCTCAGTGCAGAGCCTGCCTGTCCCTCTCCCTCTGCTCCTCGTCCCCCCTCCACCCCACTTGTGCTCTGTCTAAAATAAATAAATAAAATCTTTAAAAAAAAATTCTAAAGATAAAATTTTCCCTCTTAAGCATTATTCTGAAATAAGCATAGGGTCCCTAAACACTCAAACATCCATCCTTTGTGTTTTCAGCCTTAATAAAATGCAAAAATCACTTAGGCTCTGATAAAAACCAATATCTAATTCATTTTCTTTTTTTTTAAAGATTTTATTTATTTATTTGACAGAGAGAGACAGCGAGAGAGGGAACACAAGCAGGGGGAGTGGGAGAGGGAGAAGCAGGCTTCCCGCCGAGCAGGGAGCCCGATGCGGGGCTCGATCCCAGAACCCTGGGATCGTGACCTGAGCCGAAGGCAGACGCTTAACGACTGAGCCACCCAGGCGCCCCTCTAATTCATTTTCTTAACTACAACATTCTAGGAGATTTTCCACATATAGGCGGAAAAAATTTTATTAAGAAAAAAAAATTATTAAGTAGCCATCCCAAAGTATTTTTCCCCATGTCCCTTAGCAAAGGGGTTTCTATGTGTCATCTAACCATAGAAGCTAATAAAACAGAAATCAACTCCAGGTGCATGCTGCAGGTCTGGGCAAGGTAGCAAGACAGGAAGTAGACAGGATGGGTGGCTGCAAGAGGAGGCTCAACAAAACGTCCCGTCCTTCATGACTGGCTAGAAGCTAGAGATGGAGGGGACGGTGGCGGGGCGGGGCGGGGGGGGGGGGGGATGGGAAGACTGGGGGGGTAGGCAAGTCGGGTTTCAAAACTTGTCCCTTGGCAGTGACAGCAACTCTCCAAGCTGAAATATCTTTTGGCAGTCCCAGATAAAGTGAGGAGGTGAGGTCAGGATTAGGGATATGTAGCTGGGAGTCATCGAGAAAGAGGTCATTATTCAGGGGCCCCTGGGTGGCTCAGTCGGTTAAGCATCTGCCTTTGGCTCAGGTCATGATCCCAAGGTCCTGGGATTGAGTTCCGAGTCAGGCTCCCTGCTCAGCGGGGAGCCTGCTTCTCCCTTTCCCCACCTCCCCCCACTCATGTTCTCTCTCTCAAATAAAAAAAAAATTTTTTTTAAATATCAGGTCATATTCAAAGCCATGAGACTGGTGTAGAGGGTGGATGGAATAAAAATATAAAGCAAAGGGGTAAGATGCTTTCTAGAATACCTAATCAGGCAAGAGAAAGCAGAACCACCAAAGGAAACCAATTAGGAATACACTGAGAAAGAAGAACAAATATTTTAGAGGCCTAAAAGCCAAAGGAGAAAAATTCTGAGATTCGGTGCCAGTAACAATAGGATGAGACCTGAGGAAAAGCCGTGGTTGTTTGGCTAGAAGGACATCACTGGTCACCTACAGAGGGAAGTGGTTGTCCAATTCTGGGGTCAGAGGTTAAATTATGAGTGTTGGAGATGAGGGGAGGGGCTGGTGGCGAGAGGAAAATGGCCAAGCAAGCAAGAAGGGAAACAGTTAGCTTCACCCAGGAGCAAAAGGGTCGGCTGAAAGGTTTTTTAGGATAAGGGAAACTGTGCGTGCTTGAAGTCAGTAGGTAGAGCCAGGGAAGGGATGGTGGGGATGATGCCACTCATCTTTCTGCCCTTGGGATCAAACCCAAGGTCTGTCTCACATACCTCTGCCCCCCTCCCGTCCTACCAACCTCCCCTCTCCCACAGTGCAGGCTCTGTCATCAAACGTGGAACTTTCGTCTTCCTACTTCCTTGTCTTCAGCCCTGCCCTTCATTCCTGGCTCTGGCACCATCTACCCTGGAGCCCTAACTCCTTTTTACCAATTCACATCCTTCCCCCCTTCACTATTTCACTTCTTCAGGAAGGCTTCCCAGAGAACTCTTCGCAAACAATACAGATTTGTGGCTGTCACAGATAGATGGAGAGAGGGAGAGAGAGAAAGGAGAGATCTGGAAAGAGACACACTACACACTTAATCTCTGGTGGTAGGAATACGGTGTTTTTGTGGGGTTTTTTTTTAAGATTTTATTTATTTATTTATTTATTTATTTATTTATTTATTTATTTATTTATTTGACAGAGAGAATGAGAGAGCAAGCACAAGCAGGGGGAGAGGCAGAGGGAGAGGGAGAAGCAGACTCCCCACCAAGCAGGGAGCCCAACACGGGGCTCAATCCCAGGACCCTGAGATCATGACCTGAGCCGAAGGCAGACGCTTAACTCACTGAGTCACCCGGGCACCCCTGTTTTTATGTTTTTATCTTACTTTCACGTGTGGTACTTCCTGCTTCTCTAAAATGCACAGTACTGCTTCTGTGATAACAAGTGGAGAACTTACCCTACAGAGAGCTCTGCGCATCTGCAGAGTGAGACCCTGGCATGAGTACCTACACTGGTATCATTTGCAGTAGCAAAAGATTAGAAGCAATCTAAATGTCCATCCACAGGGACATTAAATCACGTGAAAGCTCTTTATGAACTGATATGGAAACATTCAAGACACAGAAAAGTGTGTATGGAATGCTATCATTTGGTCTAAAAACAGAGGGGGTGGTGAGAGTATTTATCTGTGTTTGCTTATATGTGGTTAAAGAAATTCTGGAAGAAACAAAAGAAAAGAACAATTCTTACAGAGGTGGGAAAGAGGAGCCACACAAAATGGGGAGTGGGAGACGGACTTTTGCTGTACGTTCTTTCATGGGGGAGGTGGTGGAGCAGTTGAAAGTATTATCTTTTCCCCAAAAACTCTTTTAATAAGACTTGGTTAGGGGCGCCTGGGTGGCTCAGTTGGTTGGGCGACTGCCTTCAGCTCAGGTCATGATCCTGGAGTCCCGGGATCGAGTCCCGCATCGGGCTCCCTGCTCGGCGGGGAGTCTGCTTCTCCCTCTGATCCTCCTCCCTCTCATGCTTTCTGTCTCCCATTCTCTCTCAGATAAATAAATAAAATCTTTAAAAAAAAAAAAAAAAGACTTGGTTATATTGTTAACAGCTTGCACTCCTCCAGAAGGGGAGAGTTCATCCCCATCCCCATTTTGAGCACAGAAGGGCTCATGTTCTGCATGCTCGCTTACCGATTGATCTTCCTCTTCTGCTGGGATTTGATCACTGTGCTCTCTTCGTCTCTCTTCTTCAGCACCTGGAAGTTGTACTCCAACTTCTCTTGGTTTAGCTGATAAGTTGCTTTCATCTGCTGAAGCTGTTGCTCAAGAACCTAAAGTTTAAAAAATAATAATACTCACTGGCCCTGGTATCACTGGTTGTACCTGAGGGTCCCTGATTCTTTGTTCTGGAGTCATGTCAGAGGAACCGGAGTGACAAGTGCCTCCACCTGAATTCTTAGAAAATCTGTTATTAGAGGCAAATGAAAGGCCAACCAGAAAAAATATATCCATCATTCAGGCACCTGGGTGGCTCGGTTGGTTAAGGGTCTGCCTTTGGCTCTGGTCATGATCTCGCGGTCCTGGGATCAAGTCCCACATCAGGCTCCCTGCTCAGTGGGGAGTCTGCTTCTCCCTCTCCCTCTCCCTCTGTGCTCTCCCTCTCTCTCTCTCAAATAAATAAATGAAATCTTTAAAAAATATATCCATCATTCGACTGCAAGCTTAAAGCCTGTGTCCCTAAAGCCTGAGAGAGATGACATTTAGAGCCTCCAGTCTGGCCCCCTCTGGTGCTGAGCACCAGACCCTCTGGAGATACACATCACCCCACCAGCAACACCATACAAGTTCATATTGCCACAGAGGTGTCCCCACTCATGTCCCCAGAATGTCTAACTGGGACCTGGAAAATGAGTAGGAGTTGCTCAGGTGGACACCTCAGGGGACAGAGCTCCAGAGGGGCACGGGAATGAGGTGCTTTGGGGAAACCACGAGCAGTGTAGGGTGTGAGGTATGAGGCAGGAAATGGTCAGAAAAGAGGCTGGCAGAGCAGCAGGGCAGTAGAAAAAGATCACTCTGGGGGCGTCTGGGGGGTACAGTCGGTTAAGCGTCCGACTCCTGGGTTTCAGCTCAGGTCCTGATCTCAGGGTCCTGAAATCGAGCCCTACATTGGGCTCCACATGGTCTGCTTGGGATTCTCTCTTCCTCTCCCTCTGCCCCTCCTGCTCATGCTCTTTCTCTCTCTCTAAAATAAATAAATAAATCGAAAGAAAGAAAAAAAAGAAAGAAAGGAAGGAAGGAAGGAAGGAGGGAAGGAGGAAGGAAGGAAGGAAGGAAGGAGGGAAGGAAGGAAGGAAAGAAAGAGCGAAAGAAAGAAAGAAAGAAAGGGAGAGAGAGAAAGAGAGAAAGAAAGAGCGAAAGAGAGAAAGAAAGAAAGTCACTCTGACAGTTAAAAAAAAATGTCAAGAGCAAGACAAGGCTAGAGGCAGGGCAAATAAAGGCAAGCTTGCTCCGGCCTTTCCTGAGTGGAAATGCAGGAACAGAGGATGTCATTAAGTGTAATCAGAGCTTGACAAGCAGGGACATGTGACATGTGGCACTCAATCAAGCCTCCTTCCCCCGTCTCCTTCCACGCTGCTACAGAGCCTTGCCAAGGAATCAACTTAGGAAGTGAGTCCAGACAGCGTCCCCTCCCAGCTCTGGACCATCCTCAAGGAGGGTAACTGGCCAGGAGGTGATGCAGAGGAGAACAAAGGCGCTGGCATGGATAACTGAGAGAATTAGTCAAGAGTACCCTGTTTAACTATCCCAGAGAGTTCTAAATCTCCATTATGAGCAGGTATCTCACAATGATTTATGCCCCTGTACTCCAAAGGAAACCGGCCCTGGACATCGGGAAGACCACTGACCTAGGAGGTGGCTCAATACAAAGTCCAATAGAAAAGCTCCTTGCTGGATGGAGATAACCTAGGAAGGTATGAACACTCTCCGGAGTTGCTCTGATTTGGAAGGACAGTGAGTGGCTGAGACCCCAAGTGCCTGGTGTTTGCTCTGATGACGTCCAGGCACCTCCTTTTTCTCGTAGCCTTGCAATAAGCCCCTATCACTAAGACAGCATTTCCCAAACTTATTTGGCCATAGAACAGTTTTTACATTTATAAGGAAGTGAGACCATGTGAGTTACAAATGCAAGCTGTAGCCCTTTAGTGTTCGTGTAAATTTCATCCCTGAAGGCAGATTATTAGATAATACTAACTATGGAAACCGACTCTCTCTTTATCCTACATAACACATCTTGAAAGGAAAAAAAAAATCACTGACTCACTTTTTTTGTTAGTTTTGTGAAACCACCACTCATACCTCACCTAGCTAAACACAGTTCACAAAACTCTGAACTGAAGTAATTAGGCCGTGTCTTTTTCTTTGTGACCTGAAAGAACTCACATCTGAGCTGATTTTATAGGCAAAACAACAAACAAAGAAACTCTGTCACCTGCCGGTTCTAATTTGCATTTCTTTGCGGGCGCTTGTGGTTCATTATTTATTAGCCGATTTGATTTTCTCTTGTGGAGCGCACCTGCTCGTGCTCTTTGCTAGAATATGTTCCTAGGAGACTGATGCAGGGAAGGACTAGCAATGCAACACGCACTGTGGGCTTTCCATCTCTAGGGGCTCACAGATCAGCCGCTCCGTCACCCCAGCTCTGGTCCAAGACCTCTGCCGCCTCCAGTCGCAATGCCCTTTGGGAGTGACTCTCGGTGTTGTCAATGAACTTGCAGAACTAATAGTCTCGTAGTCTCACCCAACAGAGTCTACGGCAGGTGGCTGCATGAATTACGTGACTCATTTGTTTTCAACACCTTCTGCTCGAGATAATTTGGGTACCGGTGACTCTTGTCAATTATTTCAGGGCTTAGTCTCAACATATAGCCGTTCTTGGTTGTCATACGTTGAAAATAGTTTTATATTTTAAAACTGTAACTGATTTTGTTAACTGTCTGCGCTTATTCTTCCATTACCGAAGATACTGTCGCAAAGCTGTACGTCATGTTCCCAAGACCAATGGTGAAACATCGTGTTTGGGTTTTGTGAATAACTTATGAAGATTATTCCTGCGTCAGTACAAGCCTCTCCACGGCCGCTTTCCATGCCACCTCCTGCCCCACAAGCTCCAGAAAACCAACTGCCATCGTCACCCCAAGTAGAATGGAAATTTGAAACAGCCATTCCCCTGGTCCCGTGGGCTGACCTCAGAGATCCTACCGGGCCTCTGCACCTCCACTCTCAGGAACTGTGCCTTGTTTATCACGGCACTTTGCATAATGTAAGTTCACGGTATTTGTTAAATAAGTAACTTGTATTGGATTTTTGTGATTAATATTCTGGTATTAAAGGTAACAGTCCCTGAAGTTGAACTAAACCATTTTACAATTTTAAAAGCACAAGTAGGACCTAAAGGAAAAAGCATTTGTTTCCTGCATCAAGAACGAGGTGTTATTTTAGGGCGGTGGGCGGGTGTGGTAAAATCCTTCTCAAGTGCATAATGTTTACAGGCTTTTTCTTTTTTGCTCATTAATACTGTCACCTTACTGTCAGTAAGCACTCGGAAAGTACACACTCTCTTTCTTACTTCTTGTACTTTACCCATCAAACCAAATCTATGTGTTTTGGATCCTTCGGATTTTTGCGATTTGCAAAAATTTTAGTTGTATATTTTAGAACTGATACAGTGCTATGAATTACTTAGGAAGAGCAAATTTGATGTTGAGCTGTGTGCTGTATCTTCTTGACAAAAATCGATGCTATTTGACTTTACTGTCTAGTGAAAGTACACCTACGTGGCATTATGATCAAGTTCGATCTACTAAAATACCCCACATATGGCAATATGGTAATCCCTGATTGGATTATCTGTTCCTAGTTAAAGGGTAATGTGGGACAGTATACTCCTGCTTTCCATGCTAACACGGGAAAGAACCACTGTGCACAGGAACTGCACACAATTCCCCGCGCTGAATCTCTCCGTCTGCCTGCCTCCCACATACCCACACTCCACAGGTCGTCCAACTGGACAGGGGAAGCCAGGAGACACGGGTGTCCAAGGCTCTCTGCCTCTCCCTCACCTCCCTAGTCTTCCATCACCCCTTACCCCCAAAATCTCCCCACGTCCCAGAATTTTTTGACTTTGTTCAAGCATTTGAGGATTAGATTAAGAATGTGAGGTTCTACTCCTACAACTCAATAGCAAATAATAATAATAATAATAAACTACCTGATTAGAAGACATACAAATGGCCAATAGGTTTGTGAAAGGTGCTCAACGTCACTTCTTCTCAGGGAAATGCAAATCAAAGCTACAATGAGATATCACTTCACACCTCTTAGGATAGCCCTTGTCAAAAAACCAATGACGACAAGTGCTGGCAAGGATATGGAACAGGAAAGCTCGTGCACCATTGGTGGGAATGCGAACTGGTGCAGCCACCCTGGAAACAATATGGAGGTTCCTCAAAAGATAAAAAATAGAGCTACCATTTGATCCAATAATCCCACTTCTGGATATAGATCCAAAGACATTGAGATCTGGATCTTGAAGAGATGTCTGCACACCCCTGTACATTGTGGCATATTCACAACAGTCAAGAGATAGAAACAAGCTAAATGTCCATCAGCGGACTAATGGGGAAAGAAAATGTGGAAAACATATCATGCAATCTTCCTCAGCCTTAAAAAAGGACAATCTAGGGACGCCTGGGTGGCTCAGTCGGTTAAGTGTCTGCCTTCGGCTCAGGTCATGATCCCCGTGTCCTGGGATCAAGTCCCGCATCGGGCTCCTTGCTCAGCGGGGAGCCTGCTTCTCCCTCTGCCGGCAGCTCCCCCTGCTTGTGCTCTTCTCTCTCTCTCTCTCTCTGACAAAAAATAAATAAAAAATCTTAAAAAAAAAAAAAAAAAGGACAATCTACCATTTGCAACAACATGGATGGACAGGGAGGACTTTATACTAATAAGTGAAATAAGCCAGACACAGAAAGACAAATGCTGCATGGTCTCACTTGTATGTGGGATCTAAAACAGTCAAACTGGGGGAGGGGCAGGGGGGAGGAGTTGGTCAGAGGGCACAAAGTTTCAGTTATGTGGGATGAATAAGTTCTGGGGATCTAATGGTACAACAGAAGGTCTTTGAGTAACACTGCTGTTATTGTATATTTAAAATTGTATCAAGAGAGTGGATCTTGTGTTACGTGCTCTTAACACAAAAGAAAAAACAAAACAACAAATAAAGGAACATGAGTTTCCATTATTTCACTGTTGGAGGTCAGCAGTGTCACTGTGGTTTTGTCCCATAAATTATTATAAAACCAAAATGACTAAAGAAAGCTTAACAATAGCCATTTTCATTAAAAGTGCCATGTATGCAGCCCACATACACAATGCTGCTCTCAGACTTCCACTGTTCCTTGTCAGTGACTCTTATTTCCATGACATTAATATGAGAAAGGCCCAGGAAAATTCTCAAGACTGGTAAGAATATTTGTAGTCTGGAGGGGCTTTGATTCAACCTTGTTACATAAAGCCACAAGAGTAGTAGGTCCTGAAATTCTACCACAGGCTATGTGGAAAAGCTTTAGTCTAACAAGTTTTTCTAGACAGAAACGGAAGTGAATAGACTGTGCTGGAATATTAAGAGGTAATTACATCACACCTAAATATAATTAGAGATGAGCTTTTTTTAACTAACTTTGAAGCACAGAATCCTAGGCTTGGAAAGAGCTTCACAAACCAGAAAATCTAACCTCCTTCCACTGCAAGAATCCTTCCTCAGCATTGAAGACAGACACAGTCATGCAGCCTTTAAATACTTAATGAGATAAAAGACTCCTTGTTTTGTGGGATGACCCTTTTCTATATTGGATAGTTCTAACTATTAGAAAGTTTTTTCTGGGGTGCCTGGGTGGCGCAGTCAGTTAAGAGTCCGACTCTTGGTCTCAGCTCAGGCTGTGATCTCAGGGTTGTGAGATCCAGCCCCACGTCAGGCTCCATGTTCAGCACAGAGTCCACTTGGGATTCTCTCCCTCTCTCTCTGCCCCACCAGAGCGTGTGCGCTCTCTCTCTCAAATACATCTTTTAAAAAAAGGAAGAAAAGAATGGAGGGAGGGAGGGAGGAAGGAAGGAAGAAAGGAAGGGAGGAAGGGAGGAAGATCTTTCTGATGGCAAGTCGGATCTGCCTTACTGCGATGTCCAACCATCAGCCAGAGGCTGTTTAGAGTATTAGGAACATTATAGGCTATCGAGCCAGACAGAGCTGGGTTTGAATCCAGGGCCTACCATTTGCCAGGTAAGTAGCCTATTTCCTGACATATAAAATGTGGTCAGTGATTCCTCCCTTCTGTGTTAGTATGAGGACTAGAGACACTGTGCCTTAAGTGCCTAGTTACTCACTAGATGGTGGCTGTTCTGCTTTGGTCCTGATACACAGATATGATCATTTGAAAGAAAGTAGATAATGAGTACATATCTGTTGAATGGACCAACTCTAGAACATTCTGGGCAGTCACCAAGGATACAACACGCACGGGTACTCTGTCTGCTCTGCCACCCAGACGCTGAGGAACGAGTCAGACCTGCACATCCTGCTCCAGTTTGATCTTGATCATGTTGTACTCTTCCCAGTCCCACATCCTCTGCCTGTTCAGCTGCTTCTCATAGTCCTCTGCTTTCTTGATGCGGTTCATAAGATACTCCAGCTGAAGGCACGGGAAGACAAGAGGAAAGTCAGCCCTATCCCTGTCCTGCCTCAATCCTTCCAGTGGCCTGACAAGCATGACACATTGAAGGGTCTCCAAGTGTCATGAGTCTGGAGGGAGTCAGTCGGCCCTCAGAAGCTCCTGAGCCCCAGGCTTTGTATTGTTTACCTTACTCTGGAGCCTCCTAACTTGAGAAACTCCAAGAGGATTGTTCCATTAAGAAATTAGCCGTGGGCCCTGTGGTCAGACATTTGTATTTCTCAAAAAAAAAAAAAAAAAAAATCCACTGGATCTTGGTCAAGCTATTTCTTTGTTCTTTATGTCTCTGAGTAAAGTGATAACCCCCACACCCTTTAAAACATCTTCCTGGGTCACACATATCCGTGGCTGGGGTAGAAGCCTGGGGACAAAGAAGAGAGTGACAGGAGCACGGGAACTCCAGCGAGCTGCAAAGGAAGGTGGTAGTCACAGCCACCAGAAACAAATGTCACCACCAGAGGCAGCCGCCACCTGCAGGGCCACACAGACTAACCATGAAGTGCAGTAGTAAATGTCTGCCGTGGCAATCCTCCCCAAGATACAGATTCAGCAGCTATTGCCCTAGACTCCATGGATCACCCTTGACACAGCCACCACGCCCTCCCCCACCCACCGCCCCTTTACCTCTTTGGCATTGTGAGCCTGCAGGGCCCGCTCCCATTTCTTCTTATTACTGGTCAGCAGTTCCTGCCGTTCTATCTCAAATGCTTTCTATGACCAAGAAGGAAGAGGGCTCTTGTGTCTGTTTTGATTGGGCAGGTTCCACAGTACGGAAGAACTCATAAGTATTTGCACAAGGTGCCATGTACCAACGAGATAGCCCAAGTCAAATCCAAATGCAAACTGTTGCATGGAAATTAGTGTTATGAAGTCTGGGCTTCCCATAAATTTCTAGAAGAAATGTGCCAACTGCCCTGTGGCTCAGCCAGTATCAGAGGAGGGAGCTGGAGGAAGGCCAGTGAGTGCCCCTGAGGGCAGTTACAGGGCAAGCCCTGGCATATGCTTCAATCTCGCCCAGGGCTGCTGCACTGCTATGCTTGGGGTTCCCACGAAACAAAGGAGCATGTTGCTCACATGGGGTAGGCCAAGGAATGCAGAACAGAGTCTAAAATAATCCAGAGAGGTCCCCACCCTCTTGGCTCTCTTCCATTTTGGAAAGGTCTCAATCTCAATCCTTCATATTCCATTCAAATTCAAAGTATTGATTCCAGAACCTGTTTTCCCATGCCCCCACCCGCCGGCTGCCATAAATACAACAAATAAACCGCTCACAAATACCCGCCTCCTCCACTCTTCTTATCCTTACATGGTTTTATTTTCTTGCAAAGCACTGATTACCACCTGTCCAACTATATATTTAGTAGTTTATCTGTTTATTGTCTAGCTGTCTCCTGCTAGAATACAGATTCCGTCGAGGACTTTGTTCATAGCTGTATCCCCGGCCCCTGCTACAGTGGCTGGCACATAGTAGGCCCTTGACGAGTACTTGTTGGGTGAGTCAATGAATGGGTAAACAAATGAAGGGGCTGAACCCAGAGGATGAGATACCTGGCACAGTTGGGACAGACCTGGCCCTCCTCCCAGGGGCTGCCCACAGGCAGAAGGCAGCCCTCTCACACCCTGTTACCTCAATGTAATTCAGCTCCTGACGGAAGGTTTTCATGACATGCTTCACTTGTTCTTCCATTCGCTCCAGAAGTAGGCAGATGTCATCCGACTGTTTCTTCAAATCCTTCACATACTGGTCATCTTTTATTTTCAACTCCTAGAGAAGAGCGTGTCAAAGGCTGGCCACCAGCGAAGACAGAAGCAAGAGGTGCCAAGCGCACTCCACTTGGACCTCTCTCTCCAGTATCTGTGAACACTAAGAATTGCAACTATACAAAGCAAAATTAACTTCAGAAGAATCTGAGGACGCCCGGGAGAAGGCACAGGGAGACGGAGTGGAGTGGCCTCAGCTCGGGGCAAAGCGGGAAGGAGCAGCAGGGGATCAAACCCTCCATGACTACTTGCTGCAAATCTCCTTGTAAGCTCCCAGACAGCTTAGGGTGCCCCAGCTGAGCAATGAAGATCCAGGATCCAACATGGGAATCTATATACTACAGACTAAGTTCCATTCCTTAATTGAAAATGTAAAATCTGACACAGCATTTGCTACCAACATACATCTTTCTAAGGTCACCAACAGTTCTAAAATTACTACAAAGCTTTTCCTTCCGGTTGAATTTATTGCTTGAGTTGTGCAATAATCCGAGTAGTGAAGTGAGGCCCCCACATTTTTCCATTCAGGTAGAGCAAACAAGCCAGTCAAATCTCCCAGCCTGAGCCCACCTGGCAGGGTCGGGGCCGGGAGTCTTGCCTGCTGTAACTCGCTGATAAGCTTGTTCTTGTCCTCTATCAGCCCGGCGCAGTGCACCTGCTGGGTGTTGAGCATGTCCCACAGGTCCTGGGGAATTCTCTTCTGTTTGCCCACCTCCCACTTTGCGGTGATTTCATCAAATTTGTCTTGGCTTGTCTTGACTTCATTCTCCAGCTTTTCAAGTCTGTGAATACAAACAGGCCGGCCATGCCAGCCCAGCTCTGGAAGCCACCTCCTCCTGGAGGCAGGCAGGCTCTCGAGAGTCTGACATACCAGGCCCGGGTCCTAGGCACTGCCTCCACATAACCCTGCTCAAACTAAACCAGGCTCTGAGAAATCTTCTTTTAGCTTAAGGACTGACTGGCAGTAAGGAGACCAAATAAACAAAGTGACACATAACAAAAGCAGATCAACCTTAAAGCTATACCTACCTATACACGCACATGCATGCGGATCAAGAGTTAATTTGTCACATACTTCTGTAACAAACTCTATGACTCCAGTGACCAAGGCCTGACTTTGCCACTACCTGACTCTCAACTTGAGACAAGTCCCTTACCCTCTGCAAGCTACATTTTTCTCCTCTGTTAGAGGGAGAGGACGAAAGCACCTACTTTCATACGGCTACTGTCGAAGTTAAGTGAGATAATGCTCAGCACAGCAGTCCCTTAACAAAGGGTATACTTATTATTATTTTTGGTTATCAACACGACTTCAGGTGTGTGGCTGTTCCTCTCCCAAATTATCAATAAATGACCAGGGGGACATACAAATAGGGAAACTCCACTATTAAGCAATGGAAAATCGGCATGGCCTTTCCAGAAATTCCAAAAAGATACTCTGTGATGGAGTATACTGAGGACAGGACCAGAATGAAGGGAGGCGTGAGGACGAGAGGCGAGCCCCCCCTCCCCCAGAACAGCCGCTAGGACACATGCCAAGACTCTCTCCCTACCTTAACAGACTGTCATTCTAGGAGGCTGCCCCCAGACTTGAGCGCCAACCCCTACAAGACAGAAGTAACAACTTAACCTCATGCTCCTCTCTCCTTCTCGCCTCCCTTCTGAGCTAGAGCAGAGTCCATATTATAATTCACTTGACTTTTGTCCTCAAAAAATGAAAAATAACAACCAGGTCATCTTTCTAAAGTCCACATTTATCCTGTAACTCTGCCGCTTAAGACCTTCAGTTTTTCATCAGTGGTTACAGGACAAAGCCTAACTCCTTGGCGTGGCTGGGAAATCAGCCAATTCAGGGTCGGGTATAGCCCAAGGCAGGCAGTGGGAAGTGGCAAGAATAAAGTCACCAATTGCATACTGGTAAAGCTAGTAAAGGTGGGCTGAAGGAATTACTTATGCTAAACAACTAAAAACTGTTAACATTGTGCTATTGTGGAGAGAAGCTAAAATGGCCAAGTGGGGAAAGGGGGAAGAAGGGAGGAAAGCAAGCGGGAAGGAAGAGATTCATTCCTAAGGGGCAATAAGAGGAATCTGCGAGACTGAGTTTGACACAGCCACCTTTCAACAGTTGGGGAAAATTTGGGGACCCATGGAAGAGATGTCCTCATGTCCCCCAGGCTGCAGAGCAGGGGCTCCTCACCTCTGACGCTTGATCTCCTCTTCTTCCACTCTCCTGTGGATCTCTCTGATATCTGTAGCCACCTGGATATTTGTCACCAACTCAGTGCCACAGAGCAGCAGTTTAGCCAATTTCTGAAAACAAAGAAGAATTTATGAAGTTAGAGGGGCACCTCGGTGGCTCAGTCGGTGAAGGGTCTGCCTTTGGCTCAGGTCATGATCCCAGGGTCGTGGGATCGAGCCCCGCATCGCTTCAGACTCCCTGCTCAGCGGGGGAGCCTGCTTCTCCCTCTCCCCGCCCCCTACTCGTGGTCTCTCTCGCTGCTCTCTCTCTCTCAAATAAATAAAATCTTTAAAAAAAAAGGAATTTATGAAGTTAGGAACATTTTGCTCAACTGTCTGTAGCTGTTCTATCCAACCAAGAGGGAATCAAAAGCAACCTTAAGACCCTAAGAGTAGTGGGGCGCCTGGGTGGCTCAGTTGGCTGGGCATTTGCCTTCGGCTAGCATCATGATCTCCAGGTCCTGGGATCGGGCCCCGCATTGGGCTCCCGGCTCACTGGGGAGCCTGCTTCTCCCTCTGCCTCTGCCTCACCCCCTACTTGTGCTCTGTCTGTCTCTCTCTCATATGAATAAATAAAATCTTGAAAAAAAAAAAAAGACCCTAAGAGTAGCATGTATTTGGCAATCCACTTCCATCAGGATGTTGGTGATGTGGTATCAGAGCTTACAATTTAATAGCACATGTGATTCTGAAGGTACTTTGGCTTATTCTCGTTAGACTAGGGATCAGCCGACTAGCACACTGGCAGATACCCTAGGTACATCTCAGCACTTGCCCCCGTAGACCCTCCAAGTGGTTGACACCACCAGGGGCTTTCCTGAGAATTCAGTGGGAGAGGTGAGGCAGAGATAATGGCAATCTTCCTCCAACATCCATTCCCTCCTCCTCTCCGAGTAACAGGACCCCCAGTTTTAGCTGGACACTTGACCTACCAACATGGATACACTTCCCAACCTCCTCTGCAACTAGAATACAGTCTGATCAATAGAACCTGAGCAGAAGTGATGTGTGCCGCTTCTGAATCGTGTGTTGAAGGAAAAACGTGTGTCCTCTGCTGCCCCATCCCCCCTCCTCCCAGGCCGGCGTGTGGTCCTCCAGTACGACTCGGGGAGCACATGAAAGCAACTAAGGAAAGGCAGAAGGAGATGAGGTCCCTGACATCGAGGAGCTGCCATATCAGCCCTGGACAGTGTACTTAGGCTCTGAACTACTAAGTCAGCCAGAGGGCTAAGCTTCTATGTTGTTTAAGTTACTGTTACGTGGGGTCTCCTGTACCAGACTCTCTGGCTGCACCGCTGTCTCCCTTACTGGCTCAGCAATTTTGTTATCGGCAGCCCCCTTCTAAATCCCTCTTTGGGGGTGCCTGGGTGGCTTAGTCAGTTAGCCGGCTGCCTTCAGCTCAGGTCATGATCTCGGGGTCCTGGGATCGAGCCCTGCATCAGGCTCCCTGCTCAGCGGGAAGTCTGCTTCTCCCTCTCCCGCTGCCCCTCCCACCCCCACTCGTGCTCCCGCTCTTGCTCTCTCTCTCTAATAAATAAAATCTTTAGTAAATAAGTAAGTAAATAAATAAATAAATAAATAAATCCTTCTTTGAATTCCACATCAGTGTCTTCCCTCCTGACCTTTGCCCGATGACAGGATTTCAACACAAATTTCAGGTATCCTTAGGCTATGCCAACTTACAAATTCTCCAGCTCTCGGATTGTTTCTGAACAGAGAACCTATAAACATCTCCATACAAAGGAGTCACTGAAACGATCAGAGATTCTATCTCATCTCACCCTTCTAAGGACATTTGGAAATGCAGTTTTAATGAATACAGAACCGGAGCCTTAACCCAGATATCCAGAGGTACTCCAGACTTTTTTTTAAAATGGCTACAGTTTTAGCACTTGTACCAAATGGTTTTACGTGCCTAAGGAAGTAAAGCCTTTCCTGTGGTTTTTGAACAATTTTCTATTTTCTGCTCAGACAATGCGAACATCAGAAATTTCTGAATCAAGTAGTTCAGACTCAAAGTAAAACGGAAAATGTGGGGTGCCTGGGTGGCTCAGTCAGTTAAGCATCTGCCTTCGGCTCGGGTCATGATCCCGGGGTCCTAGGATCGAGCCCCACATCGGGCTCCTTGCTCAGCGTGGAGCCTGCTTCTCCCTCAGCTTGTGCTCTCTCTCTCTCTGTCAAACAAATAAATAAAGTCTTAAAAAAAAA
Source organism: Neomonachus schauinslandi (assembly GCF_002201575.2). Lineage (NCBI taxonomy): Eukaryota > Metazoa > Chordata > Mammalia > Carnivora > Phocidae > Neomonachus > Neomonachus schauinslandi. Next base: position 20,824,643 of record NC_058412.1, on the reverse strand, counting down.
AAAGTAAAATGGAAAATGTTAGTCATCAACAGACGAACAGACACAGGAAAAGATAAAACTGTCATTTTCCGATGATACGATTATATATGTAAAAAAATAAACACACAAACAAAAGAAACCACAGGACAGCTATTAGAACTAACAAGTGAATTTGACAAAGTTGCTGAATATCAGGTCACTATGCAAAAACCAATTGTGCTTTTATATATCAGCAATAAACACTTAGAGCCTCAACACAAAGTGTAAAACACCGTTGAGCAAAATTAAAGAATACCTAAATAAATGGAGGGATATTTTATACTCACAGATTGTACATCTCATTGTTGGTAAGATATTAATTCTTTCCTAAATCCAACCTCAGTTAAAGTCCCCAGCAGGGGACAACTTGGTGGCTCGTGGGTTAAGTGGCTGACTCTTGATTTCTGCTCAGGTCATGATCTCAGGGTCCTAGGATTGAGCCCCATGTCAGGCTCCATGCTCAGCGGGAGTCTGCTTGAGGACTCTCTCTCTCTCCCCCTCCCCTTAACCCCAATCTCCCCACCCCCCCACTCCCACTCTGTCTCTAAAATATATAGATAAAACTTTTAAAAATCCCAGCAGGTTTTTTGGTGGAAACTGACAAGCTGATTGGAAAATTTATATGGAAATGCAAAAGGTCAAGGATAGCCAAGGCAATCTTGAAGAACCACAGAATTGGAGGACTCACTCCACCAGATGTCAAGACCTGTCATAACGCTACAGTAGTTAAAATATTGTGGAATTGGTGTAAAGTCAGACAAGTAGACCACTAGAACAGAATAGAGAATCTAGAAACAAATCCAATGGGTGATCACCTGATTCACAACAAAGGTGTATTGCAGTGTAGTGGGGGAAAGGATGATCTTTTCAATAAATGGTGCTGGGTCAATTAAAAATCCATATACAGAACAGTGAACCTTGAGCCTTACCTTTACACCACCCACAAAAATCAATTCGAGATAGATTACAGACCAAAATGTAAATGATAGAACAATAAAGCTTCTAAGAGAAAACTTGGAAGAATATATTTATAAAATTGGAATATATTTATAAAATTTAATTTAGATTAAATAGGAAACAAAAGAATCACCAATTAAAAATGATTGATAAGGTGCAGGGCCGAGGACAGTGGCCCTTCCTGTCCAAGTCTTAGGGTAGAACTGGTTATTAATATCTTGATATTGAGGAAGGCAGCATTTGGTTTTTATACATTTCTTTTCTATGCCAACACTTTACATGACTTAAGTCCTAAGTGAAAGGAAGCTTGAAAAGCTGCTAATGAAAACAACATTATCTCTTCGGGTTCACACTCGAAGAGTGCTCCAGATGAACTGTAAATCAGTATTTTCAAGACCATAGCAGTATAAACTATAACAGTAGGTTCCAGATTATATACGATATCCTTGTGATCCTACCCAGCACTGTTCAGAGATCACTGACACTTTGACGAAGTAACCCCAGTACAGAGAGGGGGCATGACTCATCTATGTCACAGTGAGCACCAGATCGGGACCAAGAACACACCGCAGTTCAGTATTCTTTCCGCCACCATAAAGTATCTTATCCTTGACACAGTACCATACGGTTCACTCAGGTGTCTCTAAAGATCTCTATGTTCTATAATGACATTTCAGTAACTTGAGTATTTTTTTCTCCCAGTAAGTGCACTTCAACTTCTGCCAGAAATGATCTCTCTCCTCTCTGCTTTTGTAAGTCCCACCTATTTTTCCGAGATGCGGCTCAAATCCCACTTTCTCCATGTAACCTTCCCCCATCAGGCCCGCTTGGGCAGCCCTCTTCCTTACCTCAATTCCTACTGTCCCGCTGCCCTATGATATTCATTTAGCAATTAATTAAATGCAGCACTTCACCAGTTCTGCTTGCTGTTTGGAACTGTTGTTCATTCTTCCTGCTCCTATTGTTCCAAGTCCTGTTTAATAACATCCCAGGAGCCCTGGTATTGCCATGGGAGAGCAATCGATGACTTTCTTTTTAGTGGTTATTGAGTACGAGCTCTGCACTACTCCACAGATATAGGAGAGGCTCTCCCTCTCACAGAGCTTACAGCCCCACTGGGGACACTGCAGGCACACACATTTGAAGTCCTACAAGCGAGAAAACGGTCTAAAATGAAATGCGTGGCACAGAGAAGACGTATTCAGTGTGTGAATTAAAGGAGCCTGGGCTGCAGAAGAGTCATGGACTTGAAGTCCTCTCAAGTTGGGACTTGAGATGGTCTTGACGTATGGGAAGGCATCCTGATGAGAGGAGAGAAGAAGAGAAAGGTAGCGGAGAGGGACGAGGAGGAGAGGGGAGGGAACGGCATTCTGGAAGATCACAGGCACACACAACAGCAAGCATAGCCCCCACTGGAGGAGAGTGAGCAGATCAGCCAAGCGAGAGCGAAGGCCCAAAGTAGGTATCAGTGGGAGGAAGACTGAGGTTTAGACGGGAACAGAAGGCCCTGAATGGGTAGCTTAAACATTTGCACTTGATCCAATGAATAGTCCGTAGGATGAAATGAAAGCTCACTCCTAGAGAGCTCTCAAAATGGGAAAGATTCAAATTCACTTCTGCCTAACTAAAGGCAGGAACATGGAATCTCTCTGGAGATTTTTCTGGTCTAAGTACAAAAACCATGACATCATACCCAGATCCCTAGTGTCACTGGCTGACAGGACCCATCTGCCACCCAGCTCATACCAGTCTGCTTTCTTCTTTCTGCTTGTAGCTCTTTCTTTGATCTTCCTCACTCTCTTTCTTCCCATCTAAATATTCTCCAAGCGCTTCCCTGTGATGGGAGAAAGTAGAGAAACTAAAGTTATTTCTAGTATGTGGGTTCTATATTTAGAGTTTCCATAGTGCATCATACCATATACGAAAATATATCCCATATGGATAAAAATTTAAATATTAAAAAAACACAATCATAAAAACACTAGAAGTAAATACAGGAGAGAACCCATCTTAGAATAAGACCAAAGCTAGAAAAAAAAAAAATTGAGGGACTTTACTTCTTAAAATTTAAAATTCTTCTCCTTGAATCAAGGGATAAACTCATAAAAGATACTTGACAAAATGTTTCCATCTAGAAAATAGAACAGCCTCCTTCAAATCAATACAAAAAACACAAAATACCAATTAGAAAAACTGGCAAAGGATGTGGACAACTTACAGAAGAAATACAACAGGAAAATAGACATTTGGAAATACGTTCAACTTCACATAGAACCTGAGAAATGAAATTGAGAAGCCCGTCAGGTATCATTATTCTCCATACCAGATGAGAAAAGATTTAAAAGGTTGATAATGGGGGCACCTGGGTGGCTCAGTTGGTTAAGCGACTGCCTTCGGCTCAGGTCATGATCCTGGAGTCCCGGGATCGAGTCCCGCATCGGGCTCCCTGCTCGGCAGGGAGCCTGCTTCTCCCTCTGACCCTCCTCCCTCTCATGCTCTCTGTCTCTCATTCTCTCTGTCTCAAATAAATAAATAAATAAATCTTAAAAAAAAAAATAAAGTACTCAGAGAGGGGCGCCTGGGTGGCTCAGTCGGTTAAGTGACTGCCTTAGATTCTGGAGTCCCGGGATCGAGTCCCGCATCCGGCTCCCTGCTCAGCAGGGAGTCTGCTTCTCCCTCTGACCCTCCCCCGTCTCACGTGCTATCTCATTCTCTCTCTCAAATAAATAAATAAAATCTTAAAAAAAAAAGTACTCAGAGAAATCTGCACCAGAATCATTATTACAGCACTGACTCGACCTGCAGGAACATGGAAACACTCCTAACACACACATTAATCCTCGCTAATACCCGCCTGTTTAAGAGCTTATGAGGCAAAAATATAAGAAAAAATTCTGGGGGTGCCTGGGCATCTCAGTCGGTTAAGTGTCCGCCTGCCTTCGGCTCCGGTCGGGATCCCAGGGTCCTGGGATCAAGCCCCGCGTCTGGACTCCCCACTCAACAGAGTGTGTGCTTCTCCCTTTCCCTCTGCTTCTCCCCCTGCTCAAGCTCTCTCTGTCTCTCTCTCAAATAAGTAAATAAACTCTTTAAAAAAAAATATTTTGTAACCTATAGAAAGAATGACGTAATATCTAGCAGTATGCAAAGACATCCACGACAGTTAAGTAAAAAGAGCCAGTTGTAGAACAATATGCAAAGTATAATATACATTTTCTTTTTAAAATAGGCTTATATACACATAGGAATTTTTTGGAAGGACATATGACCAACAGATGACGGTAGCTATTTAAGGAAAGGGAACTTCACTGCAGATTTCGAGTCTCTATATTTTGGCACCACATGAATTTTACAAGTAGTGTGTCCGTGTGTGTGTTAATCAGAAAATAAGACCAAAGAGGAGGGGGTAAAATAAGTTCCAGATTGTGGGCTTCTGTGGAGGATGCATGGGGGAATGACCCCACCAATCTCCACCCCATTTACAACACGGAGGTCCACTCTCCCCTCTGGCACACAGTGGCCACGAGGACTCCCAGGACTGCCTTAGGAAAAATGAAACCATCATGTTATGACTTCATTCACGGTGCAACAAGCAGATCTCTCTGCCTCATTCTTTCTTGATTTTTTTCTAATACTGACTTCCGTTTCCACTCCCTTTGTTCAAAGTTCAGCACCGCTCAACAGAATTTTTGACATGTGAAGTGGAGTTACCACCAGCCCCCACTCCAAATCTAACCAAAACCCCATTTTCTTTCTTGTCATTTCATGCACGTCCCTATTTTTAGTCAATCTATTCTTTGCCATTACTAAGAGAACTAAGTGTTCCGTTGGACTCGGTCTTCCGACGTTGCCAGGCTCATGGTTTTCCCGCTATCACACAAAATGCACTCTTTCTCTTGACTTTCTACTTTGACCACCAATTAAGTAACCAACTCTATCTAAATAATCCTTCCAGTTGCTCCATTTCCTGGAGCAAAGACCAGTTCTTCAGAAAGAGAAAGAACTCTTTTTAACCTAGTTTTCACTTGAACCCCACTGCTGCCTTTTACTTATCATTTCTGATCTTCCTAGCACTGCGCTCCAACTGTCCAATAAAGGGAGCCACTAACCACAAGTGGCTGATCCAAACTGAAATGTCCTGTGAGTATAAAATATAAACTACACGGATTTTTGAAGACTTTGAATGAAAAAAAAAGGCAAAATATCTCAATATAATTTATACTGATTACATGTTAAAATAATATTTTTATATAGTGGGTTAAATAAAATAAGTGACAAAATTAATTTCACCTGCTTTGTTTACTTGAACGGGGTGACTAAAATTTGTTGTCTTGTTTTGTTTTGCTTGCTGACCTAGCCTATTCCCTAAAGGAGTGATCCCCAAAGAGACTTCTCCCTCCTCAGGTTTGAGCTCAGTCCTTCTTTCGGGAAACTGCTTCCTCCGGGGCCCCCACCCTTGCCGTCTCAACGGCGCCTCCATCTTCTTGAATACCCCACCTCCTGACCAATCAAAGTCCCTTCTCGGGATTTAAAAACTTGGCACTTCATGGATTGTTTGGCTGGATTTCAGGTTCTGGGTTAGAAATCATTTTCCTTCAGAATTTTGAGAGTATTGCTGCAGTGTCTTCTACCTTCCAGTGTTGCTATTTCAAAACCCTGAAGTCACTCTTTCTTTCTTTCTTTTTTTTTTAAGATTTTATTTATTTATTTGACAGAAGGAACACAAGCAGCGGGGAGTGGGAGAGGGAGAAGCAGGCTTCCCGCCAAGCAGGGAGCCCGATACGGGGCTCAATTCCAGAACCCTGGGATCATGACCTGAGCCGAAGACATACGCTTAACGACTGAGCCACCCAGGTGCCCCCAGTCACTCTGTTTCTTAATCCTTTCCTTGGACGTGACCGTTGTTCTCACTCTAGAAACTTGTAGGTCCCTTCTCCTGGCTCTCGGTGCCCTTGAAGCCGCTGTCTCGGCCCCTGCAGCCAATTTAGTAGTCTTAGCAAGCACTTTTAGCCCACGTGATGGATTAACTAAACCCTTCTTTGTTTATCTAGGATGATGCATTGCATTGTTTCCTAGAAAGACTCCAGACCAAACCCTCTTGCACAACCTCCCTCCCCGCCCCGCCACCCCCCCCAGCCCGCCCCACGCAGCAATACACAACCTCTGAGCACCAGGATAATGTGTGTAGCTGGCAACGCTGAGTTGCGTGCAATCAAGAAGGGTTAAAGACCACTGTCCTCCCCTTTTACTGATTAACTGCTCTAAAGTTTCTGTAAAAATCTTCGGGGCAGGCAGAAACCTCAGGGTTGGTTTTTGGACAAGAGTCCGCCTTCTCCCTCACAATCCCGGACTTCAAGCCCTATTACAAAGCTGTAATCATCAAGACAGTATGGTACTGGCACAAAAACAGACACACAGATCAATGGAACAGAATAGGGAACCCAGAAATGGACCCTCAACTCTATGGTCAAATAATCTTTGACAAAGCAGGAAAGAATGTCCAATGGAAAAAAGACAGTCTCTTCAACAAATGGGGTGGGAAAATTGGATAGCCACATGCAGAAGAATGAAACTGGACCATTTCCTTACACCACACACAAAAATAGACTCAAAATGGATGAAAGACCTACATATGAGACAGGAATCCATCAAAATCCTTGAGGAGAACACGGCTGCCTCAGCTGCAGCAACTTCTTCCTAGAAACATCGCCAAAGGCAAGGGAAGCAAGGGCAAAACTGAACTATTGGGACTTCATCAAGATAAAAAGCTTTTGCACAGCAAAGGAAACAGTCAACAAAACCAAAAGACAGCTGACAGAATGGGAGAAGATATTTGCAAATGACATATCAGATAAAGGGCTAGTATCCAAAACCTATAAAGAACTTATCAAACTCAACACCCAAAGAACAACTAATCCAATCAAGAAACGGACAGAAGACAGGAACAGACATTTCTGCACAGAAGACATCCAAATGGCCAACAGACACATGAAAAAGTGCTCTCAACATCACTTGGCATCAGGGAAATACAAATAAAAACCTCAATGAGATACCACCTCACACCAGTCAGAATGGCTAAAATTAACCATTCAGGAAACGACAGATGTTGGCGAGGATGCAGAGAAAGGGGAGCCCTCCTACACTGTTGGTGGGAATGCAAGTTGGTGCAGCCACTCTGGAAAACAGTATGGAGGTTCCTCAAAAGTTGAAAATAGAGCTACTCTACAACCCAGCAATTGCACTACTGGGTATTTACCCCAAAGATATAAATGTAGTGATCCAAAGGGGCACCTGCACCCCAATGTTTATAGCAGCAATGTCCACAATAGCCCAACTATGGAAAGAGCCTAGATGTCCATCAACAGATGAATGGATAAAGAAGATGTGGTACACACACACACACACACACACACACACACACACACACAATGGAATATTATGCAGCCATCAAAAAAAAAAAAAAAAACACCGAAATCTTGCCATTTGCAACGATGTGGATGGAACTAGAGGGTGTTATGCTGAGCGAAATAAGTCAATCAGAGAAAGACATGTATCATATGATCTCACTGATATGAGGAATTCTTAATCTCAGGAAATAAACTGAGGGTCCTGGAGTGCAGGGCAGTGGGAGGGATGGGGTGGCTGGGTGATGGACACTGGGGAGGGTATGTGCTATGGTGAGCACTGTGAATTGTGTAAGACTGATGAATCACAGACCTGTACCTCTGAAACAAATAATACATGATATGTTAAAAAAAAGAAAAGAAAAAAAAGATAGTAGAAAGGGAAAAATGAAGGGTGGGAAATTGGAGGGGGAGACGAACCATGAGAGACTATGGACTCTGAGAAACAAACTGAGGGTTCTAGAGGGGAGGGGGTGGGGGGATGGGTTAGCCTGGTGATGGGTATTAAAGAGGGCATGTACTGAATGGAGCACTGGGTGTTATACGCAAACAATGAATCATGAAACACTGCACCAAAAACTAATGATATAATGTATGGTGATTAACATAACATAATAAAATAAAATTTTTTTAAAAAGTTGAAAATAGAGCTACCCTATGACCCAGCAATTGCACTACTGCATATTTACCCCAAAGATATAAATGTAGTGATCCAAAGGGGCACCTGCACCCCAATGTTTAGAGCAGCAATGTCCACAATAGCCAAACTATGGAAAGAGCCTAGATGTCCATCAACAGATGAATGGATAAAGAATATGTGGTATATATATACAATGGAATATTACTCAGCCATCAAAAAAAAAAAAAAAAAAACGAAATCTTGCCATTTGCAACGACTTGGATGGAACTAGAGGGTATTATGCTAAGCGAAATAAGTCAATCAGAGAAAGGCAATTATCATATGATCTCACTGATATGAAGAATTTGAGAAACAAGACAGAGGATCTTAGGGGAAAGGAGGGAAAAATGAAACAAGACGAAACCAGAGAGGGAGACAAACCATAAGAGACTCTTAAAACAAACTGAAGGTTGCTGGAGTGGAGGGGGGTGGGAAGGATGGGGTGGCTGGGTGATGGATTTGGGGGAGGGTATGTGCTGTGGTGAGCACTGTGAATTGTGTAAGACTGATGAACACAGACCTGTACCCCTGAAACAAATAATACATTATATGTTAATTAAAAAAAAAAAAGACTCCGCCTTCTCCCCAGCTGGCTGGTCCCCTGAATAAAGCTCATATTCCTTTCCAATCGAAACTCGCCTCTTGAGTACTGGCTTTCCGAGCAATGGGCAGCCAAATTTGGGTTTTTCGATAACACTCTGAACTTTCTCAATGGTATGCCCATGGGTGGGTCTACTTTCGTCCATTGGGCTGAACATTTTCAGTCGGGTGTTCTCCCCAAGCAGGAAACTCATGAGCTTCAGTTCTGATCAATTTTCTTGAATACTTCCAGTGATAATTTCTTCCCCTCTGTTTGCTCTGCCCTTTCTTTATGGATCTATAAAGGAGAGACAAGATCTCCTAGACTGGTCCTCTAATTTTGAAAAATCTTTTTCTCTCCTAGTTTCTGTTTTTCTTTTTGCTCTACCCTTCTATGTGACTCCATGACCTTTATTTCCTAACCCTTCTACAGTTTTCCATTTTTATCATATTTTTTAATTTCCAAGAGCTCTATTTTGTTCTCTCACCACCCCTTTTAATAGCATCCTATTCTTGTTCTGTGGATGGAGTATCATTTCTTTTTTTTCCGAGGATGGTCCAAATGAGTCTTTTTGTTGTATTACTGTTGTCTTTTCTTCCTACATAGTCTCAAGTTCCTCTAAGTTGCTTTTTTCTGTGTGTTCATTTTGGTGTCTACCTTTCATGGTAAAGATCTTCCTCAGATGTCTAGAAATCCTTGGCTACCTTGTCACCATAAGACTGAAAAGCTGAAGGAAGCTCTGAATGCAAGGGTGTAGCTTGACAACAGTGAACTTCAGCGTAGGACCATCTACTTGGACCGCCTGGTGGGCAACTCTGGATGTCAGTGCCTTTAAATCCTTACTTGGGGGCTGGTCAAATTTTCCAGAGAGACTTTAGTCTCCTGCCTACGTTGTGAAGCTCTGACTTGCCCATTTTCCCAGAACGGGCAGAAGGACTGCAAGGTCTCAGCGGCAGTGTGCACATGGCCACAGAATCCCCTTGCTTTTAGTACAGTGTTCCTGCCTCGTCTCTGCCCAACGCCCCCCAAACCGTAGATCCTCCAATTTACTTCCTCCAAACCTCCCGTCTTTTGTGCCAGGTGGGAAAAAGGTTCCTGGCATCCAACTATTAATTTTCCCAACCCTTTTCCTGATTTTAGTCCCCTTCTTCCCCTCTACTTCTACTTGAACCTGATGGTCTTTTGCAGATTTACTGCAGAGTAAATCAAGGGGGGCTCTCGGCTTTCCTCACTACCAGTTTGGATTTCCATAGTCTCGAATCTGCGAGACCATTTACCATCTGTCCTTATGCTTCCCAGCTTCCAAAATGTTGTTGCTGTTGAGTCCCTTCTGTTTTGCTTGACTTTGTGGGTTTATGTCTTTTTTATTTAATCCCTTTAAATGGAGTTTTGATAGAGATCCAAGATAAATGTATGTGTTCCATCTGCCATCCTTACTCCGGAGTCACATCTCCAGGAATTTCACACTTCAGCTGAGACAGTGGAGACTGGGATTTTCAGGAGTATTACCCTATTAATCCTGTTCTTTATTTTTATATGACATTTGATTCTATTAACAGCTTCTTCCCTAAAAGTATACCTCAGTGGCACACCGAGGCCCCAGCACTTAGGGCAGTGGGCACCAGAGGCCAACTCAAGGAGCCTATAGATATTTTTAAAGGATACAATGGACTAAAAGTCTGTCTGCTTATTATTATCAACCCATGCCAGCAACAAAACAAGGTCAATGATAAAACACTCCGTTCTGAAAAATAATTTGTTAATCTAAGTTCTAAACAATTTCTGCAGCTACTGTTGATTTTTAAAAATATATATGGGGGCGACTGACTGGCTCAGTCAGAAGAACATGAGACTCTTGTTCTCAGGGTTGTGAGTTCGAGCCCCACGTTGGGTGTAGAGATTACTTTAACAAAAAAATCTTAAGAAAAAAAAAATATATAGAATATATATGTAGGCTTCGATACAGCACCTTTCTATGTCTTGTCCTTTAACAAGGAAGTTAATTCAGAGAACACGGAGAATACAGTAGGCCTGTGACACGCACAGACTCAACTGCACACACGTTTTGAGGACACATTTGAAATGGTTCCAAATTGTCCCAACTCACTTAGGCAAAGGGCACATCCCCAACCCCCGAGGTACTACATCTCCCAGCACAAGAGGGATTTGACAAATGGGGCACCTGGGTGGCTCAGTCAGTTGGGCATCTGCCTTCGGCTCAGGTCATGATCTCAGGGTCCTGGGATCGAGCCCTGTGTAGGGCTCTCTGCTTGGCGAGTCTGCTTCTCCCTCTCCCTCTGTGCTCTCTCTCTTTCTCTCTCTCAAATAAATAAATAAAATCTTAAAAAAAAAAGAGAGAGAGGGATTTGACATTAACAACAGCCCAGCTACTGAAAACATGAAGAAGCTGAACTCCAGTTAGTTCAGTTCTGTCATTCTACATGTAATCATTCTCTAAACCTTGCAGAACTCTTTTGGAAACACTTCTTCATGTTTTTCCTTCCTTTCCCCCCCAAAATACAGTAATGTAATTAAAAAGTATTGATCCGTTCCTGTTTCCTTGTTTCATACTGTAAATTTTACTTTTATTTTTAAAATTTTTCCACTGGCCTGGTTATATAAACAAAGTTCAACTGAAGAAAACGTTCACTGTCTGCTTTCCTTTTCAGGCTATTATTATTTTTTTTTTTAAGATTTTATTTATTTATTTGACAGAGAGAGACACAGCAAGAGAGGGAACACAAGCAGGGGGAGAGGGAGAGGGAGAAGCAGGCTTCCTGCGGAGCAGGGAGCCCAATTTGGGGCTCAATCCCAGGACCCTGGGATCATAACCTGAGGCAGAAACTTAATGACTGAGCCACCCAGGCACCCCCAGGCTATTATTATTTTAAAAACTCCCCTGCTCCGGGTGTTAAATTCATTGGGTCCACCGCTGTACCTCATGTATTAAGTTTTCCCACCAGCACCACTGGCCATTCTACAGCATCTTTATATCACGGAGACAATCCTCTGTCAGCGTTTCCTTTTCCATCTGTTTCTAAATGCAGAGCTTTCCTAGGGCTTGGCATGAGCTCTCTTCTCATCTTTTTATCCTCTTTTCCAGTGTAAGTCAATCCATTCCCATGGTTTTCAATACAATCATAAGGCTGTTGACTCTGCACTGACCCCTCTAATCCAATTCTCTTCTGAGTTTCAGACCCATGTCCAGCTGCCTAATGGACATCTCAGTTTTAATGTCTTCCAAAATCCAATTTCATTTAATATGTCCAAAGCCAAACTCTTGATTTCCAAATCCTCCTGCCTCGCTTCCCCTGTCGCTGTCTTTATCATTTCAGTATAAGGCACTACCGTCTCCCCAGCTGTTCAAGCCACTCTTGCTTTTTCCCTGTCTTTGACCAGCGTATCCAAAATCAGTGAATTCAGTCAGTTAAAGCTCTAAAATATGTCTTGAGTACATCTGCTTTCTCTCCAATCCCACCAGACCAACTTCATCCCTCACCCGGACCAATGCAACTGCTTCCTAACTGGTCTCCTTAATTACACTTCTGGCTTCTCCAAGCAGTTCCCTCAAAGAACAATCAGAGCAATCTCAACATACTTAGAAATTTGAGAAACTCCCACATTAAGTCCTTGGCCTGCAGGTAAGAGTTATCATGGCAGAGAAGGCCAAATGGACATCTCTAAAACTGCACCTGATTACATAAAAACAATCACAAACAGGGTGGGGAGCGGGGGATTAGTGTCACCCTTAAGGATCTCAAGGATACAGGAGGGGTGGTCCCTATCAAGTCTCCATTTAAATCACGGGTCTGGCCTCTGCAAAAACTGGATGGGATGTGAGAAAATGATTAATACCGCAAGCTCAACCAAGTAGTAACCCTGATTGCTGCTGCCATGCAAGCGTGCTATCTTTGCTAGAGCAGATTGGAGTGGTCTGAGTACATACAAGGTGGCTGCCAACTGGGCCAAATGTGTTCTTTTCTACCTCAATCACGAAAAAGGATCAGGAAGCTCACATTTACATGCAACAGATAATAATGTATATTCATATAACCCACACACTTACAGGGTCATGGTAATTCTCCTGATATCGGTCAAAATATAGTCTGACTAGATCAGGACCATCTGGATATCCCACAGAACATCACATTGATCCATTACATCAGACTGGCCTGGGAGCCAAATATGACCCACCTGTTTTTGTAGGGCTCACAAGCAAAGGATGATTTTTACATTTTTTAATGGTTAAAAAAAAAAAGATCAGATGACTGGGCAGAGCACAAAGGATTTTTAGGGCAGTGAAACTATTCTGTATGGTACTATAATGGTGAATACATGTCATTACATATTTGTCAAAATCCATAGAACACCAAGAGTGAATCATGATGTAAACTATGAACTTAGGGTGATGATGTGTCAACTCAGTTTCATCATTTGTAACAAATGTACCACTCTGGAGGGTGCTGATAGTGGGACAGGCTATGCATGTGTGGGGGCAGGTAGTGTATTGGGAAATCTCTGTACCTTCCATTCAATTTTGCTGCAAACCTAAAACTTCTCTAAAAAGTGAATTCAGAAAACAAGATCAAAATATGAAGAATATTTTGTGATGCGTAGTAAGTAAGGCGTGAACATTATAGGACATTCAAATCTCCATGTCCGTAAGTGAAGTTTTGTTGGAACACAGCCACACCACTCTGGGCCCCTTGTGTCCAATGGCCAGCAGACAAGAAGTCAGCATCTCGGTAGGGTAGCTGACCCTGGCCAGCAGGACAAGGTATAAGTGCTGTTACACAGGGAGGGTGTTTGAGGAATTCAGAAGATCATGCAGGTGCCTCTTGGTACCCCCTTATGACAGCCCACTGTGTCTGTGAATGGACAGGTGCAACAACCTTGGCCTGAAAATGGTATGAATATCAGTCTCAGACCCTTCAGGAATGAGGGTTTGTGTCATCCAAGCAGATAAGCCACTGAGACCAGAAGTGACAGCGGAAGTCCGCTGCAGAACTGCTTGTGGAAGGAAGGCAGGTTGGGATGGAAGAAGGAAAGAAGACCTCTGAGGGGAGGTCACGGATGGCCTGTGTCTTCAGCGTATTGCTCTCAGTGCATGGCACAGCAGGCCCTCAATAAAAGCGCTTAAGGGACTATTATTTCCGTCTTTGACTTTACAAGTGTGTTGAATGTTTTCATATCCCATACTTTGCTTGAACCTTCCGGAAGAAATTTTTCCTATCTCACCGCCTATCTTTCCGCTCACACACGGGGCTCCCCGGCCGCTCCCCTCAGAGTCTCCCGCCCGGGGAACGCGCCCGCCTCGTCCCCGCCCTGCGTCGCCGGTACCCGGGGCGCTCCGCTGCGGACCCGCCCAGATGCCCCCTCCCTTCCCCGCTCACCGCCTCCTGGCTTCCAGGCGCGCCGCGATGCGGAGGCGCCGGGCCTGGATCCGCTCCTGAGGGTTGTCAGAATGTATGGACGGCCCGAGAATCGGGGTGGACAAGTGCTCCTCCTCCTTCTCCTCCAGGACCCCCAGGGGTCCCGGCGGATTCATGACAGTGCCTCCAGCCCCAGGCAGCTCCGCCCGGACCACCAGCCAGACCACCGCCCGGTTGCTAACAACAAGCCGTTGCCAGGGAAAGGCTGTCACCTGACCGGCAGCTGGAGTGCGCGCGCGCGGACACACACACACACACACACACACACGCACGCACGCACGCACGCACGCACACACACACACACACACGCACCACCTCAGGCCCCGCCCACCCGTATTTGCATGCCAGCCCAGGGCTTTATCCTGGAGAGAGAATGCGACTTAGGCTCTACCTTCGCGGGGTGAAAACGACATCAGTTTCATTCAGCACTGTACAAATAGCGCCTAGCATAATACCTAGTATGTAGTAAGTGCACAACCAGTGTTTGCTGAATGAAAGAAATGTACCTAGATGTATCTGTGTGCTCACTGCGGTTATTTATAATATTAAAAAACTGGTATGACCCCCCAAATCCATCAACAGGGGAACTGACAAAGCTTTCATGGGATGGAAAACAATGCAGCCACTAAGAACGGATCTGACCTAGAGAGAGATTAAGATGTATTAAACGAAGAAGAGATGTAATACAATGTGTAGAGTGTGATTCAAGTTCTATTGGAAATGTATCTAGTATGTAGGGAAGAAAAATGAACAGAAAGTAAGGCTGATATCAAAGAAGTTACTGCCTGTGTTCTCTTCTAGGATCTTTATGGTTTCAGATCTCACATTTAGGTCTTTAATCCATTTTGAATTTATTTTTGTGTATGGTGTAAGAAAGTGGGCCAGTTTTCCCAACATCATTTGTGGAAGACATTTCTTTTTCCCACTGGATATTCTTTCCTGCTTTGTTGAAGATTAATTGACCGTATAGTTGTGAGTTCATTTCTGGGTTTTCTATTTTGTTCCACTGAACTATGTGTCTCTTTTTGTGCCAGTATCATAATAGTGTTTTGATCACTACAGCTTTGTACTGTAACTTGGAAGTCTGGAATTGTGATGCCTCCAGCTTTGCTTTTCTTTTTCAAGGTTGCTTTGGCTATTCTGAGTCTTTTGTGGTTCCATACAAATTTTGGGATTGTTCTAGTTCTGTGAAAAATGCTATAGGTATTTTGATAGGGATTGCATTAAATGTGTAGATTGCTTTAGGGAGTATAGACAGTTTAACAATATTTGTTCTTTCAATCCATGAGCATGTAATGTCTTTCCATTTCTCTGTGTTGTCTTCTATTTCTTTCATCAGTGTTTTATAGTTTTCAGAGTACAGATCTTTTACATCTTTGGTTTGGTTTATTCCTAGGTATCTGTTTTTGGTACAATTGTAAATGGGATTGAGTCCTTTCTGCTGCTTCATTATTGGTGTATAGAAATGCAATAGATTTCTGGGGCGCCTGGGTGGCTCAATCAGTTAAACATCTGACTCTTGATTTTGGCTCAGGACATGATCTCAGGGTTGTGAGATCAAGCCCCATGTGGGGCTCTGAGCTGGACATGGAACCTGCTTAAGACTCTCTCTCACTCTCCCTCTGCCTCTACCACTGCTCCCTCTCTAAAAAAAAAAAAGAAAAAGAAATGCAAGATTTCTGTACATTGATTTTGTATCCTACGTGTTGTATGCAAGTACACTATATTTTTACACCTGAAACTAATAGTACACTGTATGTTAACTGACTGGAATTTAAATAAAAAATAAAAAACCAAAGGGATACATACACCCCGATGTTTACAGCAGAGCTATCTACAAATAGCCAGATTATGGAAACAGCCCAAGTGTCTGTCCCATCTACTGATGAATGGCTAAAGAAGACGTGGTGTGTGTGTATACACACACACACACACACACAATGGAATATTACACAGCCATAAAAAAGCATGAAATCCTGCCATTTGCAGCGACATGGATGGAGCTCAAGTATTATGTCAGAAAGACAAATACCGTATGATTTCATTGGAATGTGGAATTTAAGAAACAAAACAAGCAAGCAAAGGGGGAAGAGAGAGAGGTAAACCAAGAAACAGACTCTTAACCATAGAGAACAAACTGATAGTCATCAGAGGGGAGGTCAGTGGAGTGGTGGATGAAATAGGTGATGGGGATTAAGAAGGGCACTTGTGATGAGCACGGGGTGTTGTATGCAAGTGTTGAATCACTTATATTGTACACTGCATGTCAACTAACTGGACTTCAAATAAAAAGTCGGGGAAAAGAATTAAACTGCAGAAATTAAATTAATATCCATTATTTCCCAAATTTACATTGTTTTAGTAAAGCTTTTGATTTGGGGGAAAAAAAACACAAAGTAGTTGGTATCTCTGGGTGTGGGTCTATGGGTGGTTTTTATTTTCTAGTCTAAAAAAACTTTACAAATAACACAAATCACTTTTGATGTAATAAAAAAATAAAGTTTATTTTTTTTTAAAGAGTGGTGACAGGAGTTCCTGAAGAGACTGCAGCAGGCAAATGTCACAGGTGAGAGGGATTTGGGGGTGGGTTGTAGGTGTAGGTCCATCTTGATAATTCACAAACAGAGTCTGGTCCTCACTGGTAGGCAATACTCCAAAAAGTAGAGCTGCTTTGGAGAATTGACTTACACTAATAAGCTCACAAAAGAAAAAGAGGATACCCTAATTTGAGCAGGAAACTACAACCGACACACAAGCATGTGTATTTATGACCTGTGACCAGCACATGTCTGTGGATAATCTACAAAGGAAATCAAACTATAATTGGCAAGTTTCTTGATGTTGTACGATTGACTGCAATGAACTGAGGGGCCCACAATGGGTATAACTTGCCACAAAGACTCGATAGTCCTTCCATCCCATCCCTGGGTAAGTTTGGGATGATAAATGCAAACCCTTCTGGATGTATGGGCTTTCTTTGCTATGCTACAGGCTCGCCATCTACCTTCAGTATATAGCCTTTTTCCAGAAAAATGATACACTGACTAGATTTTAGTATATGAAGTCAAGTCACATACTTAATTCCACATCCGTAAGATTACACCAAATCATCTTAATTGGGGTTTGGGAATTCAAACATTTACGTAATTTCTTGGCTTATTCCTGTCTCCCAAATTTGTGTGAATTTTACTAATAGATTCTCAGAAGGCAATCTTCTTTTACTCATTTCAAGTTATTTTTAGAACTGCCTCACCCATCATCTTCATGTATTGACTACCAAAGGTACCAAGGACAGAACAGGAAAGGGAAGGAAGAAGGGAAGTTTCAAGAGTAGGTCATAAGGCTTAGGGAAGGGTTCAAAGTTATTAGCAGAAACCGAGCACCTACCTTAGACCACACACTGTGCTAAATACCTCCTTGCATCATTCATAGCACATACACATGACTGCGGTAATATTACTAATCCCATTTTACAGGTGAAGAAACCGAGGCTCAGAAAAAAATAAGTAACTTGCCCCAAGTCGAAGCCTGCCAGGCTGAACATGACTAAGAAACAGTCATGGCATTAAAAGCTTGGGAGGTGTTGAGAAACTTTCAGAATAAAAGCAAAAAGAAAAAATGGAAGGAGCAGACATCAATTTTTCTTTCAGGAAACTCATGAGCAAGGAGAAAAGATGAGAGCAGGAAGAAAAGCAGGACATTTTGGAGGCACAGCGTCTACGTCTGGACAGACCCAAGCTGCTTACCTAGGACGCACCTGCTATGCCGTCAGGCACTCTCTCGGTGTTGGGAGGTCTGCAGATAGAAGGGCAGGGATAACTGCTAGGGCAACCAAGAGGCTGGGAGGGACAGGGGATTATGAGCACACTGCTGGAGAACTAGCCTGGGTTACAATATGGACATTTTCTCCTCACCTTCTTCAAACCTATTACAGAAAAAAAATTTAAATGCCTGCTGCCAGAGATCAATTCTGATGTAAAAGACAGGAAATAGTCTCAGAAGCAATGTTAGAAAATATGAGGTTTTTCTTTTTTTTTTTTTTTAAGATTTTATTTATTTATTTGAGAGAGAGAGAGCACGCGCACATGGGGGGAGAGGGGCAGGAGAAGCAGACCCCCGGCTGAGGAGGGAGCCCGATGCGGGGCTCGATCCCAGGACTCCAGGATCATGACCTGAGCAGAAGGCAGTCGCCTAACCAACCGAGCCACCCAGGTGCCCGAAAATATGAGGTTTTTCAATAAAGCTTATTGTTTAAGTGTACCAAGTGTGGCCATTCGGTTCTTGTGGAATTAGCCTGGAAAATTAACATTCTTTCGATAGGAAAATGTTTTTAAGTATGAGACAACCACTTTACAAACTAATTTAAGTGTGACCCAGTTATCATTATACACTGCCCAGTACCCAGTTCTGGGGAAATCAAGAACAGGACATCATGAACAGCTGTTAACTGCCACCAGGTACTCTGCTTTCTGAAACAAGGCACAGGATTACAGAGCACCCAGGAGCAAGCAGGCTGATCGTTCTTTTTTTTTTTTTTTTTTAAGATTTTATTTATTTGAGGGCGCCTGGGTGGCTCAGTTGGTTAAGCGACTGCCTTCAGCTCAGGTCATGATCCCAGGGTCCTGGGATCGAGTCCCGCATCGGGCTCCCTGCTCTGCGGGGAGCCTGCTTCTCCCTCTCCCACTCCCCCTGCTTGTGTTCCCTCTCTCGCTGTGTCTCTCTCTGTCAAATAGATAAATAAAATCTTTAAAAAAAAAAAAAAGATTTTATTTATTTGAGAGAGGGAGAGAGAGAAAATGAGTGGGGGGAGGGGCAGAGGGAGAAGCAGGCTTCCCGCAGAGCAGGGAGCCCCACTGGGGGCTCCATCCCAAGACCCTGGGATCACGATCTTAGCCAAAGGCAGACGCTTAACTGAGCCACCCAGGCGCCCCTGGGCTGATCGTTCTTTAAACAAACAAAACGAAAAACCATTTAATGTTTTGCTCTAAAATAATAACTCTGAGACAAGTGGCTGGACATTATTTTTCTCCTCCTAGCTCCCTCCCCTCTTGTACCTTCCAAGGAAAAACAAGACAATCTGAAAACAGTTAAAAGGATTTAAAAATTATTTACTTTTTACTTTTATTACAATAAATATTTATCAATAATAGAATTAAACAATTTTAAATTAAAACCTACTGCATTACTTTTGGGGTTCACAGCAGCAGAAATAAACATAAATCCAGTTGAAAGGGCAAGGCTTCCAGAATCCAGTGGCAAGAAACAGTCAGGTCTTGATTATCTGGGCTACCAACAGGGAACAGTACTACCAATGATGCAAAAGTAACAGTGTAATGCATAGTTGTAATCTATTTGTGCATCAAATTATCTAAGACTTCACAACACTGCAGCTAAGGAATTTAAGCAAGTTATGAAGCCCCATTTCTGCAAGGGCTAGGTTTTTTTCCCCCATTGAGCCCTTCAGCACAACTGTTCCGAAGCTGCCTTCGGGCCAGGAAAGGGCTGCATCATCATTCAGAGCCAGAAGCCTCAAACCCGGTGGAAGCAGCTATCTTTCTCACTCACAATCCCTGGTGAAAGGGAAACAGAAAGCGACATATTTCAAGGGCCTTCCTTGGGGATGGAGATGAACTGCAAATAGGAAAGACTGTGGTTCCAGATAAGGAAGAGGCTTCACAGAGTTATGGGCTCCATGCTGCCTAAGTCAACAAGAAGAGAACAATCTAATGAGGGCTTACCATTTTACAGATAATCAAGAGAGTATGTACATATAAATGAATGTATCGTACATATAATGCAGAAATATGTGCACATATTGAATACGTATATACACGCACACCACACATAACCAGATAAAATAAATGCTACGTTATTTACTATGAACACAGCAAGTTCTAGAAAGACCAATTATGAATATGCTCAATTAAACTACCTGAAAGAGAAAATGAAAGATTTTGTGCTACCCTTTATCTTCCACTCTAATATATCCTACTTGTCGCAAACACATTCTGGCTGCTTACATGGAGCTGTTTCTCAGTACCTGAGAAGGGAGGGAGTCATCCTTTTGTTTCAGAATACTACAGAAAGCAAACTGCAATGGCCCAAGCGACACAACTCACTAATTGATTAGGCCATGATTCCTGCCACCTCTTCCTAGTCACAGGACATGAAGCCTTACTCAGAAAAGTACCAACTTCTTTTCCTACAGTTGGCTGCAAATTTAACCTATTCTATGTTGGATGGGAGGGAAAGGGGACAGGTAGGTGGTACGGAGTTTGCACCTGGGCAGTAATTCACTGCCCCCCCAATTACCCAGAGGAAATGCTACTTTTTTTAAAACAGTTGAAATTTGGAGTTTAATACTGAAGTCTGCTCTCTTGGCACATTTTGGAACGAGCAAGTCATTACATGTCGCTGGGACTTTGTCTCTTGAAAGCTAATAGGGTAAGTTAGCTAAACAAAATAACCTACAATGTTAATATTGTGGGTAGTTTTAATTAGCAGTTGTTAGAGTTTGATGCTAAATGATACCAGTAATTCAAACAGATTTAAAATGCAACATTCACAGGTCTTGCAAAATGAAAATTCCCCCCATAACGGGTTAATAACATCAAATGCTAACTAAGCAGGTCCCAAGTAAGGTCAAGAACTTACTCTTTGGAGATAAAAAGTGCTTGTCAAGAATATCAGAATCTAGAACTCATGGCAAATTGTGTATGTTTTAATAAAAAAACAAAATCAATTCTAATCTTAATTATTACCCATAGAAACTGCTCAAGAGAAGACTTTAGCCAAAGAACCATAAGGCATCCCCAGCATTTAGCCATTCCTGGTTTTTCGGGGTTTTTTTTCTTTTTTTAAGATTTTATTTTTTTAAGTAATCTTGACACCGAACATGGGGCTTGAACACACAACGCTGAGAACAAGAGTCGCACACTCTACGGACTGAGCCAGCCAGGCTTCCCCACTCCTGGTATCTTGAATACTGTCTCTAAGTTCCATGTAGCATTAGGTACCATACGGCCATGATCCAATTCACAAGCTTTAAAAACAGCACCACTCTGATTTAGCCTACCTTTCCTAAAATGATTCTGTGAAGAGTAAAACAATGTGAATGGGTCTGTAGAAGACCAGACAATCCTTCTGTTATGTCCAAACGGACTTTCCTATAGAGATAAGCCCTTGTTAAAATATTCTAAAATCGGGGCGCCTGGGTGGCTCAGTTGGTTAAGCGACTGCCTTCGGCTCAGGTCATGATTCTGGAGTCCCAGGATCGAGTCCCGCATCTGGCTCCCTGCTCAGCAGGGAGTCTGCTTCTCCCTCTGACCCTCCCCACTCTCATGCTCTATCTCATTCTCTCTCTCAAATAAATAAATAAAATCTTTAAAAAAAAAAAAGTTCTAAAATCAGTCCATGTACCATTTTCCAATTCTGGGACCCTGGCCTTTCTGACCAAATATAACACAACTTCCTCATACAGGCCACCTGTTGAGAGGGCTACAGATGGCAGAACATCTTTTGCTTCCCTAAATATTAGCTCATTTAAGATCTGACTAAAGAGCGGGTCCCTGCTTAAAAACAACCCCCCCCCCCAAAAATCAGCTAGATTACTATCTCTTGCACATTTGTTTATTAAAGAGCAAAGCGTATTACTAGCGTGTGGACGTTTATTTTGCACTGTAAAAACACTGCAGTGAATTAGCCAATAAATCCCACTCCCATGGTTCCACACAAGGAAGAAGTTAACATGTCGCCACTTTCTCTGGAAAAGCTACACAACCATGATTTACCATATACCCTAATGTAACTGCCTGCCAAAATGTCAGTCATCTGTGCCACTGTCAATGAAAAGTAAAATATGCAAATCACCTGGGTTACATAATTAACAAAGGAAAAACCAGAAATTTACTTAAGCTTCCTAAAATGTACAGAGCATCACACTTTCAAGTTTCACAGTGATTAGTTTAACACCGTTTTACTGTTAAAACTGTCACTTAAAATGTACATGTCAAAGTGCTTCAAATGCAGCATACTAATTAAAATTCCTTCTGGAAGGTTCTAGTACTGGCAGCTAACTAGGAAGGTTATTCACCCACAGGGTGTTCAAGAAAGGGCATGCTCTTACAAGGACACCTCACAGGACAAAGAAAATCCTAATATGACCAGAAATCTCCTAGAGTACTCAATCAAGTCCAGAACCGAGGTCAAGATAAAGGCCACTCTGAAAACAGGAATCAACACAACAACCAAAGATTTCTGTATTTGTTTTTGGCTTTCTGGGGACCCAAAGTCAAAAGTTCTAGCCCATCGGGTTTACTCTGTTCCCTCTGGCACGGTCCCAGTCCTTGACATGT
This sequence comes from Neomonachus schauinslandi, assembly GCF_002201575.2. Lineage (NCBI taxonomy): Eukaryota > Metazoa > Chordata > Mammalia > Carnivora > Phocidae > Neomonachus > Neomonachus schauinslandi. The sequence continues at coordinate 20,802,222 of NC_058412.1, read as the reverse complement.
CAAGAGATCTAAGGCAATTCAGGAGATTGGAATGTGGCAGACCCAGGCACTATAAAGCAAGTGGGCGCCTCTGCCCCAGGTGTAGCAAGTCAAAAGGGAGGCCGAGTGAACAGTGAACAGGAAGAGTTACACACAGGCTTCTAGTTAAAATACAAAGGGGAAAAGGGCCCTTTGACTCAAACACCTTCAGTTTATCTTTTTATTTTCCACAGGCTATAGAATCAAAGTCTACTTTGGAAAGCAAGTTACATTCCAAATGCTTTTTGACTGACTACAAAATAAATTCTTTGAAAACTGAACACTTGGGAACTTTTCAAATTCACATTTGAATTTGAAGTTACTGAAGGAACAACAATATTAAACTCTGCACTGCACTAGGACCACTGGGCACAACAGGCCCTGTGCATTAAGGTGACCCTTTCCTCTCCTTCGGTGGACCTTATGCCTGCTTTTTCTTTTCCATATTCCCCCAAAGCCCAGACTCCAGGTCATGATTAATGCTCTCTTGGTACCTATTTAGAATTTGGACAACTCTAGACATATACTCCTCTTCCCCATACCTCTATATTAAAATAAACGAAATATTGGTAGAACATTCTAGACCATAATCAGCATGGAGATTTTTTTAAATTAGAATTTAAAATATTTTAAGCATGATATTATTAAAAGGCCAAGGACCATTTAGTTTTTCATCTGGAAGTTATTCACTCTATTACCCTTGAGACTAAAACTCATGAACGACATCTATTATGTATAAATGGAAGAATGGCAGTGTCAACTGTGACAATCTTAAACTGTGTAACGCACTAAAGATCATGAATGTCAGTAAAGGATCAGAAAAGGCAGATACTCTATCCAGGTATTTTAAGGATTTTTCTATCCCATGTCCCCCTCAAATATAGGGGAATTCATTTCTGACAAGCATGAAAGGAAATTTTCCTACCATAACCTGACAAGAAACTTCTCACAGGTCTAGGTTAACTTTGGTCAGCAGAAACACAAAGCAAACATCTGGCCTGGCTAAGGCACTCCATTCTGAAATGTACAGAAAACATGCATGTATGACCAACCATGCCATTGCTCCCCTAAAGGTAGCTCAGTGTATGCTGGGAGAAAGGCTGGAGTGGTAGACTCACCCCAAAATATCATGCATAAGCCTGAAATATCTTTTATACTTTGGAAATGTTATGGTAATTGGCACGACACAAATGCACAGAGCTATTTGCAAGTAAGTCCTGCTTCAGCTGCTATATCACTACACGACAAATGGAGGCTTACAAGATGCATTTCAAGATGGCAGACTAAACCAAAAAAAAAAAAAGCAGTCCACTGAAGATTCACAAGTCCACGGTATTCTGAAACAGTTCATCACTCAGTTTCACTTTCACCTTGTTGACAGCCACCTTTCATCTAATGGTGTCAATAAAACTATGGCATAATTCTTTACCCCATAGGGAAATAGGTCATGAAGTACAGGCACAAAACAATTTCAAATAAACTTGATGCAACAGAAAAAGAACAGAAAGACACTTAGATGTAAAATAGTCCCAAAAGTACAGAACATGACCCTATGCCAGAAGGGTATTTTTTTTTTTAACTATACTATATAAGGTGAAGAAAGCCTGTGGCTCAAATTTGTCATTTTATAAACATTTCTCAGTTCTTTTCTTATATAATACAGATTAATCTCATTCTTGTGTACAAGATCAACAAAAAGGTAAAATGATTAGCTCAGAAACCTTAGAACAAACAAAGCTTTGTTCCCAGCCCAAACTACCACTTGATCCAGTTCAATTTTACAGATGACAAAGAACAAGGTCTACAAAATGAGTTACCCTTACTTAATTTGTTCATTCTCTGACCTCCATGATGGCAACTTATTAACAAACACAGAATCACTACCCACATTTTCCAGCATCGATTTCTCACCATGTTCAGTCTCAGAAGAAGTCACAGAATATACCTCAATCTTTATGAACCGTTTTTAAAAATGAGTACAGAACCATGAGTTAGCTCCTTGACTCCTCATTTCTAATAACCTGGATAACAATGATTAGGATTTACAAATTTAAAAACTGAAATATTACATAGTTATTTTTACAAAGCAGGAGACTGAAATTCAAAAAGGAATACACTATAATTAAATTTAACGATGGTCACATTCATAGATAAATAATGGTTAAGAATTTAATTACATATCAACACAGTGGTGCCTATTTTATCCAAGTGCAATCCATCCAAACAAAAAAGGGTTTAAGATACACTCTTCATTCGAGCACAAACCTCATTCAGTGGAAAACAAAAGAAAATCAGCAAGTAAATTTCACCACCACCAAACTAAATGGAGACAAAGTCAAAAAGATAAAATATCCACATTCATGAAAAGGTGTGATCTATAAAACAACCACACTGAAGTCAAAGGGATTTTTATGTTTGTCAGTAAACCTCAAAAATTATTCCAAGTCATATTAAAGAGAGTAGGTACTCAGTAAGGCATATATATCAGAAACTTTCTTCAGGCGGGGAAGTGGGCAAGTTAGGGAAGAAAGAATTTCTACTTCTTTATCTTGTATGAAATAAAAAACACAGCACTCTCTCCTCCATAAAAAAGAGACAGATGGACGGATGGACAGAAGGATGGACGGAAGGAAGAAAGAAACAAAAAAAGGAGGGAGGGAAGGAAGGAAGGGCAAACTGAATCAGAAAACGAATTTTGTAGTGAGGTTCATAGCAGGAATTCAGTGAGGCTCATGAGATTTCTAGCTCCAAAGTAAATTTCTCTTACAAGGAAGTTTACCTGTGTTCTCTACAAGTAATTATCGTAAGACTGCGACTGTCACATGCATTCATATAATCATAGTTCACAGGCACCAAATCTCAGCAACTTGCAGCTAAGGGGGGAAATGCCATATTTAAACGATGAACCATGTCAGTGGGTGAGCTACAATTATGATCCACTCTCTGCTAAGTCTCAATCGAATATTTTTCTTTAAAAGAAAATTAAATCATTTATCAAGATCTCTCCCAAACAAAGAGAGCCAGAATACTAGAGAATCTAAATATATATACTAGCTCTCTTAGCACATGAGGAAAAAAGGCATTTCCATGGGAAAGAGAAACCAATATTTGGCAATTGTACATTATAGTTCTGTAATCATTTGGCATCTCTTGCTAAAGGTGACTTGCTCTTATATTTTCCCTATATTAGATTTGGGCTATTGATAACTTCCACTGCTAAAGACCTACTACTAAAGTAGTACCAAATATGAAAACATTTTGTGGTTTTCTTAATGTTATCAGTGTTCCTAAACCAATGTGGGGACTTTAAAAATAAAAACAAAGCATCTTTAACTCTGTATGAACCAAAACATTATAGACTCATGAAGCTAAAATCACTAGAAACATTTTGCTGGTCTAAAGTACATTATGCTTAACCAAAATGCCACATGGTTTTATAAAAAATAAAGTAAGTTGGGAGTTAGTAGGTCCAAAATTCCGTAAGTTCAGATCATTTGTATCACTCCCACTATCCAAGTACTATACACACTTGAGTTCCCAGGTCTGTTAAGCAGATCAGTTTAGTTCAATGGTGATGGATGAAATATTTACAAGCATCTTATTTACAGTACTTTTTTCTGTAGATTACAGGCCACTATTCTTTTCTTCCATTCCTAGTCAATCCGAGTTTGGTTTCCTCAACGAGAAGGGATAAATCTGAAAATGGCTGCTCAGCTGCTTTACCTGTGGAAAACCAGAACATGAGGCAGTGACAAATACATTCCTAGTCATTTTTTAAAAGGACACAGAATTCACCCTCTGGAGAGAATTTACTGATGCGGCAAAACTCAGCAGAAATAATGACAGGTTTTTCTGGCCTAGGATAGCTATAGAGCTAGAAGGTTATAGAATTCTATAGAATACCAGGACTACCCCTGGGAGGGTTAGGACTTAAGCCTGAGGCTGCCTAACTCCAAAATCTAGTCTTTCCAGAGCCCTCTGGACCACACAGATTCACACCCAAATCTGCTGAAAAATTATAGGGTTAGATGACTTACAATATATAGTAGATCGAATATTTACATATACAGTTAGACTCAATATTCAGCTGCTTACAGTATTTCTAGGTAATCATTCCTAATACTGATGAAACAGTACATTTTGGGAGATTTAGGCCATATTAGTTAAGGTATTCCTGGTGGGTAGGCAAGACCCTGGTTATGTGTCAGTTACCAAACATCATTTATTTAATACTTCCCAGCTCTATTGTTATTATTTATATTTCAGTAGTTCAAAAGTTCGTGCTTTGTGTGGCTTATCAAGTTCTACCTTCTGGTCAGAAGTTGCAGAAGTGGCAAGAGAGCACAAAGACAGACAAAAAAGATGTTCTTTGAATTTTTTTTTCCCAATAACTTGTATTTATTTTCCAGGTTTTTAACAGTGAAAATGTACTGCTTTTGTAATTTAAAGAAAAAGATGTTTTGGTTTGGTTTGTGTACAGTTACCTAAAGATATGCTTCTGAGGGGTTATAATAAATTAACACAATTATAAAAGACATTTACAACTATATTATGAAATAGAATATGAAAGCCTAAGAGTATTAACATGAAGTGAAGAAGCATTTATGTTAAGTACGTGCAAATAAAAATAAACAATTATGTCTTCATGTCATAATCCCTAGTTATCGTGGATTTTTTTTTTCATCTATTTTATCCCAACAAATGTAAGCTACTTTGGGGAGAACCCTACGAGAAGAAACCTAAGTTTAGCAACATATGCACAGTATAAAGTAGTTATCAAGCATGACAGGTGCCCCCATTTTAAAAATATGTATGACAGTATAGAAGACATTTTGTTTCTCAAACTGAGTCCTAGTAGGGTTCCTTTTAAAACAAGCATACCAAATAGAAGCATTTTAAGAGTCATAAAAACACGAATACTAACATGAATACCCTTTAACATTTTTCATTGCTATGAAAATATATTATTCCAGATTGTTCACTCTAATTTATAATGGTGAAAATTTAGAAACAACATAAATGATTAAAATAACTGGATCATAACTAAGTACCCTGGGTAATTATTAAGTAATCTTGATGGAATATTGTACAACAATTAAAAATCATATTTATAAGACCATGCTAAAATATGTCAAATAATTAGAAAAGAGTGTTAAAGTGTGAGGGAAAGAAAATAAACTGCATGGTTCTCATTTTCATTTTATTCTATCTTAGTCCATTTGCCCTGAAACTAGTCTCTTGCTTTAGAAGAGAATATTAAGGTTTGCAAAATACTTCTTAAATCCATTTTCTTCTAATATTTCCCCCTTATAAAAATGCCCCTAAAGCTAACGAAGCAAGTACAGAAATAAATCATCAACAAATGGGATTATTTGGTCCTCACAGAATTAAAAGCACCTAAGAGTTTACAACTCCATTCACCAAGAAAACAGTTTACATTTCTACCTACTTAAAAACAACTAATTCCTCATAATTATCCAGCTTTTAAATTACTTGTAGTTACTGTAACATACTCATCAGAGAAACGGTATCTGAAATTATGTACTGGATATTATTCAAAATTTATAGAGAATATCCCAATTCTTCCAGCTACTTTATTTTTTTTTCCTTCCAGTTACTTTAATAAGTTACTTTCTTATGAAATTTTTCCCTCACCTTTCCTAGTACATAAGAACCAAATGGAATCAATTTTGCTCTAGAGTACTCACCACTTGTACTCCATAATGGATGTGGGCCAGAGTGAAAACAGCTGTTAAAGTATACAGGAGAATGCTCTCAACGTAAGAGGGTACTCCTAAGTTTACCACCAGGACAACCAAGAAAAGAGGAACCAGGAACCAATTCAAAGTTGGGCACCGGGTGCTGCTCATTTGACAAACAATCAGCTGACACTTGAAGTTGGGGAGGGGGGGAGAATGAAAATTTAATTAGCAAAGCACTTCCAAAATTAGTAACTCCAACATTTAAAAAGCATTTCAAGTACTTGAACCAACACAGTTACACGACATTATTAAAATCAGTAGTTCTCAACTGCTCAGGAGCCGAAGTGAACCTCTGCCCACACGTCCAAGCCCACGGACCCTCAGAGCGTGTGTCAGAAGAGGCAGGAAGATAATTTAGTCAGGTTGCTACGGAAGGCATTCTTCCACTAGGTAACAGTTTGGATAAAAGAAATTTCTCCCAATTTTAAGCATGATATCTGAAAAAAAACTTTCAAAACAGCCTTTTATAGCTCCATGCAACTAAATTTCTTCATGGTGCTAAGGAGATGCTGCCTCCAATTCAATCATATGGTCACAGTAACACCAAGACCTCTCTGGCTCCCTTTACTTTCAATACCTTACTCAAATCTAGCTTTATTCCTTCTGAGATACCTTTTATACAATGTATTAATATTTTCACATCTTTAAACCCTGTGAATTCAATAGGACTGGTGATACTGAACACATGTTACAGACACGGAAACATAAACTCAGTGGCTACCTTATAAAGTAAAAACTAAGTTTTTAGAGTTAGAGCACAGGCTCCCTGGTTGTGAGAACCATTAAGGTCCCTTCTCAACTCCTCCTGATCTCTCCTACCTGTCTGCTCTCTTGCTGGGCCATCGCAGAGAAAGGGCTTTTAAAAAATGTTCTATTTATTACAAAGTTTTTACTCCCTGTTAATTTTAAAATCAGCTGATTTAGAAGTGTGTGTGTGTGTGTGTGTGTGTATTTTCTCTCAAAAACCCCTTTCAGCCTCGCTAAATTAATCATTAGATCTGCAGCCATCTGGAAAAGGAAAAAATAATTTTCAGCATTTCTGTCTTAGGGGTTATAATTCTTTCAAGTTTCTGATGTAAAATATCTTTAAATTAAAATCTGTTTATTTTCAATACTATATAAAATTTCTCAAATTATCAAATTTTGTCATATACTCCTTAGATATATTATGACTAATTTTAAAAGAAAAAAATCTTACTGTGATGTTGGCAAAGGCTGTTCCAACCATAAAGTAGAATACTCTAGGATGCAACTCTAAAATATCTGAAGGCGACTGAAGGATCCATGCTGTAGACAAAATGAATAGCAAACATGGAGAAAAAAAGGGAACCATAGCTTCATAGATTGAATTGTGTTTCAAGGTGTTATTTTTATAGCTTCTGAAAAAAAGAAAATCAAGTAATACAAAGAACATTATTACATATAAAACTCACACCGAGTTTGTAAATTTTCTAGTTTTCAAAGTACTTTCACACTTATTCTCTTACTTTATACTCACAATAATCCCATAGCACAAAAAGAACCAACATTACTAACCCTATTTTGCAGACAGGTTAAGTGACGGTGTGAGAATTTAAGTTTACATAGCTTGTTACCAAGTGGCAGGGCCAGGACTAGAACGGAAGTCTTCTGAGCCCTAGTCCCCTGGAATGTAAAGATGAATAGCACTTGATCTTTGTTCTGGGAGATTTACACTCCAACAGGAGAAATAAAATGCACACAAAACACCACGAGGAAGTACTCAGAGTGCTGCGACAATACAAAGTGACAGAGAACCAACGAGTGGAAGACTCTGCACTGAGACCACCCATAGCCCATCTCGGTGTCTCCAGCACACACTCCATTATGTGTCAGCTCATCTGAACAGAGCCCCAAATTCTAGTCTTGGTTCTGCCCCTGATTACATGATCCTGGACAAGATATCGCCTAATCAGGACCTCATCCTTAGAAGATGAGGAGAAAATGTCTCCATCTGTAAGGCCTTCAGAGCCTGAAATGTTATGGTTTCTATGAGTGACTGCCAGTTGCCATGAATAGGGAAGATTCATAGAGCTTGGAGGGACACAGATAGGGTTCTGCAGGACAGATCTGAGGGCTGAAGGACGAGGAGGGAAGTACAAGCGTTTCAAGCAAAGGAAACAGTATTAGAGGGAAGTGGGAACAAAATTACCAAGGAGGGAAACAGCAAAATACATTCAGGTCCCCTACGTAAATTCAGCGTGGCTGAGCAAAGGTGGAGAAGTGCAGATCAAAGAAATGAAATGCCAGCCAGGAAACTCCTCCCGAACCCTTGCCCCATTCCTCTGGCAAGAATTTTTACATAGTGTTACCTCGGAAGTCAGCATAGATTCAGGGTTAGGTCCTAAACTACACAAGTCCAGAAATTTTATGATCATGCTGACTACACTTACACAGAATCAATTCATAAAAACTTGTAATCAATTTCTAAAAAGAACATGAACCTATCAATATTCAACAAGAACACACTCCTTCCCAATTCACTCCACAAAAAAATGACAAATAGAAGACTGGTGAGCCAAAAATTATAACAAAAGAACCAGCAGTTTTGTGCTATGGTTGAACTGACTACAGAGCCGTCGCTGTAGACCCTAAATGATCCTAACCTCATTCTAGGTTCAAAATACAGGTTTCACGACCTTTTCAAAATGTCCAGATGCCAAAAGTAAAACAGATCCTAAAATTCATCTATGTAATGATTTTCACATTTCTTGCCCAATTAAGAAATACTTACCTGAAAAAGTTTAATAAACTCATTGGAAGAGTCACACATAACGCACAACCTAAAAGGAAGAATATTTAAATTAAACTGTGATTATTATTCAAGAGTGATGTTTATAATTATCAAATACATACAAAATATTTAATGCTTTTAGACCCAGTAACTCTCAGGTTCAGGTTCACTTTTGTAATGAAATTAAATACACTTCTGAACAACATTTACAACCAGAAGAGTGGCAGTACAGCTTGGTGATTTCAGAGCAGAGGCTCAGGGGAAAGATCGGGCTTGAACTTTGGTTGTGCCTACAGGTTATGGGATTTCAGGCAGATTAACGTTTCAGTGCCTCAATTTCTTCTTTTATAAAATAGACATAATAGGATTGACCCCGTAGGGTTTTGAGAATTAAATGAGTTATTACACATAAAAACACCTGGAACAGTACCTGGTATGCAGTAAATTGCACAAGTGTGAGTTACTGAAAGGGGATGGTTAATGGATTCTGTGGTTTCCCATTTCCACTTATTTATCTCCCTAGCATTCTCAGTTCCTCCGCCCACCCCTAAGCATACACTAGTTCTTTCCCCTCAAACCTGAAAACAAGGACCGCCTTCCCAAGAAGCCCCCCACCCCCACCCCATTGCTTCTCCCTCTGCACTTCTTCTCTTACTCTTCCCTATCACTCGCTAGACCTTGCTGGTGGCCTTCAATTCCTCAGTACTCACTCATTCTGCCTTCTCTCTGCAGAAACTGTATTCTGGAATTTACCAAGTTCTCCTAATGATCAAATTCAATATTCTTTCTTCACTCCTGACTTCTAAGTAAGAGGACTCTGCTGACCCTCCACTAACTGCAATTCGTTCCTGCCTTTGCCTTTGTGATCCATTCTCCCAGTGCTGTTAGTTATCCAAGCATTACATGTGCTATCCTTTATTGGCAGCTCTGCCTCCTGCATATTCCTAACTGGGCATTCAACTGTGCTTCTATTCTCCCTCAGAGAATCCTCTCTTACAGTTTAACTGCAAGTTTCCTACAGATGACTCCGAAATCTAGTAATGTACTCTTGGGCAAATCAGACAATCTGTCTGAGCTTCAGATTCCACAGCTGTACAATATGGATGGGTTAATTGACTTCCTAATGTCCCTGGCATTTTTTAAATTCTCTGGTTCTACAAATTACAGAGATGTAAATTCCTGATTTTTTTTCTCTGTCAAACTCCAAATCAACACCTGTGGCAAGTTTCGGGCTACTTCATTTGGGTATGTCACCATCACTCAACAGATTAGCCCTAGCTTGTCCACACCAGACGCCTGCTGTATACTTGGCTTGGGGTGGGAAGGTGGTCAATGCACCTATGACCTTAAGGATCAAAGACAGAAAAGCATTCCTTCAAAACAATTCCTAAGACATTTTGCTAAAAACAGATAAAAAGACTAGAATCCACCAAAGAGAAATCTCATTTGAAAAGATGAATTACTCTGCCACTTCCAAGCCCAAATGTGACAAAGTTCCCCAAGCTAGAAGAGCTTAGAAAGGAAGGGAAGACAAGCTGACTCTGTGTCAAGCTGGGAAGAACTGGTAGGGAGCAGGGGCTGAATTAATTAACCCAGAATCACTATAGCTCTGAGGTGTTGGAAATAGGCTGACAGAAACTTGCAAAAGATTTGCTACTAAGAGTATTTTTAGTTTCAAGTATCTTGAAATAGCTTTATCTTAAATACAGCAAGCATGTAGGAAGCCTGGGCTATATATAGGTTGCCAAAAAGACACACTGTATCTTCTATTTCTTCTCTAAATAGCACCTAATGTACTTTCCATAGAAAGTACAGGCATACCTCAGAGATACTGCGGGTTGCATTCCAGATCATCACAATGAAGTGAATGTCACAATAAAGCAAGTCACATAAATTTTTTGGTTTCCCAGTTCATAAAAGTTATGTTTATACTATAATGTAGCCTATTAAGATTACAATAGCATTATGTATTTAAAAAATGTACATGCCTTAACTAAAAAATACTTTATACTAAAAAATTCTAACCATCATCTGAGCTTCCAGCTAGTCATAATCTTTTTGCTGGTGGAGGGTCTTGACTCGAGGCTGATGGCTGCTGTTGGGGGTGGCTGTGGCAAGTTCTTAAAACGGAAAACAATGAAGCTTCCCACACTGACTCCTCCTTTCACAAACAATTTCTCTACAGTATGCAATGCTGGTTGATGGCATTTTATCCACAGAATTTCTTTCAAAATAGCAGCCAATCCTCTCAAACCCTGCCACTGCTTTATTCAACTCGGTTTATGTAATATTCGAAATCCTTTGTTGTCATTCCAACAATCTTCACAGCATCTTCACCAACAGATTCTATCTCAAGGAAACCACTTTCTTTTTTCATCCGTAAGAACTCCCCATCTGTTACAAAGTTTGATCATGAGATGGCAGCAATTCAGTCCCATCTTCAGGCTCCACTTCTCATTCTAGTTCTCTTGCTATTTCCACCACGGCTACTTACTTCCTCCACTGAAGTCTTAAACCTCTCAGTGTCATCCATAAAGGTTGGAAATCACTTCTTCCAAATTCCTGTTAATGTTGATTATTTTGACTTCTCTCCATGAATTATGAATGTTCTTAATGGAACCTAGAATGGTGAATTCTTTCCAAAGTAGGCTTTCAATTTACTTTGCCCAGATCCATCAGAGGAATCACGCTCTATGGCAGCTACAACCTTCTAAAAAGGTATTTATTTCTTCAATAATAAACCTTGAAAGTCAAAATTACTATTCAATCTCCGGCAGGATGAACACTGTGTTAGTACGCATGAAAACAACATTAATCTCATTGTACATTGTCATCAGAGCTTTGGGTGACCAGGTGCTTGTCAATGAGTATTTTGAAAGAAATCCTTTTTTTCTGAGCAGATCTCTATAGTGGGCTTAAAATATTCAGTAAACCATGTTGTAAACAGATGTGCTATCATCCAGGCTTTGTTGTTCCATGTACAGAGGACAGACAGAGTAAATTTAGCAAATTCTTAAGGGCCCTAGGATTTTCAGAATAGTCAATGAGCACTGGCTTCACCTTCAAATCACCAGCTGCATTAGCCCCTAACATGAATCAGCCTGTCCTCTGAAGTTTTGAAGCCAGGCATTGACTTCTCCTATCTATGAAAGTCCTAGATGTAATTTCCTTCCAATATTAAAACGGTCACATCTATACTGAAAATCTGTTGTTTGCGTAGCCACCTTCCTTAATTATCTTAGCGAGATCTTCTGGATAATTTGCTGCAGCTTCTACATCAGCACTTGCTGCTTCACCTTGCACCTTCATGATATAGAGAAGTCTTCTTTCCTTAAACCTCAAGAAGCAACCTCTGCTAGCTTCAGACTTTTCTTCTGCAGCCTCTTTACCTCTCTCAACCTTCACAGAATTGAAGAGAGTTAGGGCCTTGCTCTAAATCAGGCTTTGGCTTCAGGGAATGTTGTGGCTGATCTGATCTTCTATCCAGACCCCTCAAACTTTCTCCATATCAGCAAAAAGGCTGTTTTGCTTTCTTATCATTCGTGTATTCAGTGAGTAGCAGTTTTCATTTCCTTTGGGAACTTTTCCTTTGCATTTACAGACTTAGCTAATTGTTGGGTGCGAGGGGCCTGGCTTTTGGCCTATCTTGGCTTTTTTCCAAGTGATCAGAATCATTTGACTAGAATCAAATGATTAGAATCATTTCTAATTTGTGGTTTAAAGTGAGAGATGTGACTCTTCCTTTCATCTAAACACTTAGAGGCCACCGGAGGGTCATTAACTGGCCTAATTTCCATACTGTGTCTCAGGAAATAGGGAGGCCCGAGGAGAGGAAGAGAGGCAGGTAGGTGGAGCAGTCACACACACGCAACATTTATTAATTAAGCTGCCATCTTATATGGGTGTGGTCTGTGGGGCCCCAAAACAATTCCAATAGTAACATCAAAGATCATTGATCACAGATCACCATGACAAATATAATAATGCAAAAGTTTGAAATATTGCGAGAATTACCAAAGTATGACAGAGGGAGACACGGAGACATGAAATGAGCAAACACTGTTGGAAAAAAGGCCCTAATAGACTTGCTAGTATGTTGCCAGAAACCTTCAGTTTGTAAAAACCACAGTATCTGCAATGCACAATAAAGTGAAGTGCAATAAAACGAGGTATACCTGTATTGGGAAAGCTGCTTTATTTATTTGTAAAGAAACGTGGGCTTTTGTTTTATTTCGAGAGAATTATTCAGATAAACTTATAAATTACAAAAAAAATTATGTGCCTGTTAAAGTACCCCCTTAACATTCAAAAATAGATCTCACATACCAGAGGATTCCATCTTATCATTAAGTTTAACATTTAAACATAAAATGCAGCAATACTGCCACAAGACTAGTCACTTAAATCAAAAGATTCACTATGTGGTGGGGGTGAAAAATAGCTAGCCTTTCCAAGGAAGAGGATTCAGTTCATACAGAAACCCAAAAATGAACATTTGGAAGATAACAGCGGGGTTCTAAAATACCTGTAGTTCAGGGCCACAGACAAAGGCCCAAACCACCACCCAAAAGCCAGTGCCTAATGCACCACTTCTCAGCTGTTTCCAAACCCTACCCAATGCCCATTCTATTACCAATGTTCACTGGCAGTGAGAGAGGGGGTTATATTTTAGATAAGGGAACAGAGCAATAGCCAAGAGTTTGCTATTTTACTTCTACAGAGGTCCTAACGCCACTCCTAGCGCCCCCAAATCACAGCCCAAATAACTTCCTCCTTGCCTCTTTGCACAGAAAACACTCTGCCTCCCATAGATATCCCCTCTGGCTAAAATCAAAAGGGAAACATTACCATGATCAAAAACCTCTACCTACTAATGGCCAGTGGCAAAAGGAGAGTATCTGAGAGGAACAAAGGCTCAACTTCTGGAGTGGATGTATTATGAAGTAATCTCTATCTTCCATCTATTCTACTTCCTACAAACTAATGATCTTCAACTTTGAGACAGGCATGAAATCTATACCAAATATCCACCTAAATATGGATCCTCTAGAACAGTCTAGGTTCATTTAAATAGTTAGTTTACAAGGTTTATGTGATTTTGGTATTTATTTCCTTCTGACTAGAAATAGCTTAGTGCTAAACAAAAAAACCAAAACACAGAAACCTCAATTTTCCTTACTGGTTTGGTTGAAACCAGGGTTGTAGGGCTGTTCCGCTTGCTGGAGGGTGTGGGAGAGGGGAAAGGTGGTATAGCTTGTGATAATCAAACACTGGCTTCAATAATAAAGTGATGTTAAAATAGGCTTCAACATGGAGCTTCTTACCAATAATCATTGCAGTGAATAGGTCTCTATATAAGAAATTAAACAGGAAAGGTTCATACCAGGCCTCAACTCCCACAATCGCAGTCACTATGTAGACAAAAGATATAGTCTGGAAGGAAAATGCAGACAAAAGCATACAGAGGCATTAACAGCTGGAAAGATCAGGGAGCTAATAAAGCTGTATGCAGCATAAGTCTAGTAAATAGTTTTAGTAAAAGCAAGAAGTACACTTAAATTTGATACTGTGTCAAGTCTTCTTGCCTTTAAAAATGTCTTTTTTCAGCCAACAATGCCATAAAATAATTAACTTCTAAACAATGCAAGCAACTGGCCATAATTTAGAACACTTAAAGGCATGTCAGGAATTGGTTAAGGCATAGGATGATCCAATTTGTCTACCCAATCTCTTTCTTCAAACACACTCCAAAGTCTGATGCTTTACTGGGGCCTTAGGCGCAAATGGGCAAAATGGTAACACAAAAAAGCTAGTATTCAAAGGCAGGGAGAGTTAATAGCAAGCCTATTAAGTAAGAGAAAACAAGTATCCCTACTCATTGAAACATGGGCAGTAAAGACAAAAAAGCAACAATTATATGTGCATATCTTTCTTTACAAAAATCAACAGTTCAAAGGAATATTTATTAAGAAACTGTTCATTTTTTAATAATGACGACACTGTGATTATGGTTTTTTAAAAACTACTCTTACTATTTAGAGATATGTAGTGAAATACTAATCACGTACTATCTGGAATTTCCTTCAAAATAATTGCGAGGAAGAGTATACATGAAACTGGACTGGCCATGTAGCTGCTGAATCTAAGTAATAGGTACATAAGGGTTCAGTATGCTATTCTACTTTTTTGTTTGAAATTGTTCATAAATAAGCAAGAAATAACACAAAATAAAAAGGAAATTTTTTAGGGACGCTCGGGTGGCTCATTGGTTAAGCGGCTGCCTTCAGCTCCGGCCACGATCCTAGGGCCCTGGGATCGAGTTCCGCATCAGGCTCCTTGCTCAGGTGGAGCCTGCTTCTCCCTCTGCCTGCCCCACCCCCTGCTTGTGCTTGCTCTCTCTCTCTCTCTGACAAATAAATAAAATCTTAAAAAAAAAAAAGGAAATTTTTTAAAAACACAAATCAGTTCTAGCCAAAAAAGTATAAGGGCTATAAAGAAGGAACAACAAAAACTTGCCCCCAAAATTCATGGCAATGTTGAAAATTTAAAGCAGAACACATACTTACCACTTGGCTAATGTCATATCCCCAGGGCAGGAAAAGAATCCCTGTGTTATATTTTTCCCAGTGGGACAGGATGAAAGAAAACAAAACTACCCATAGCAGGAGATAAAGAACAAAAACACTGACACCAGATGGTCCTCGTCCAAAGATGGAATACACAGTCACAACAAAGTAAACACATGACCAACTATCCAGGCCATGGTCAAAAAGCTCCCCTAAAGGGGTGCTGGAATTGGTTCTCCGGGCTTGCTTTCCATCCACACCATCTGCAACAAAAACACATTACCGTGGGAAAAGGTCAACATCTGTACCAGCATGCGGAAAGTCTTCTTTAATAAACTGGAGAAACATAAAACAAAACAGATCACCATATTATAGGAATGTTAATAAACTAAAGAATAGCTACCAGCCAGTACTTTTTATAAAAATCCAACCTTTAATTCCTACAATTCAAAGATTTCAGAAATAAAATCTACAATCTCTCAGAGTTTAACTTAAAAATTAAAATACGGGGCGCCTCGGTGGCTCAGTCTTGGTTAAGCGTCTGCCTTCCACTCAGGTCATGATCCGGGGGGTCTTGGGATCAAGTCCCGCATCGGGCTCCCTGCTCAGTGGGGAGCCTGCTTCTCCCTCTCCCTCTGCCTGCTTGTGTTCCCTCTCTCACTCTCTGTCAAATGAATAAATAAAATCTTTAAAAATAAATAATTGGTTAATGAAAATTAAAATACATTACATCACACTAAATGGTGTCAATTTTAGATCTTAAGACAAAGCATCGTAGTTGGACTCTGAATTCCTCCAAATCAGCCAAACAACCAAGTTATTCTGCTAGCCACAAATTTTCAAGCCTCCAGAGAAAATTCAATAGTTACTCATTACAATTTATCGAACCACTCTTTGCTCTAGGATCCAAAAACACCCTGTGCTTCAGTCCTAACACCTATTTCATCTTACTTGAAATTAGTCACTACGTCACAGATGTACCACTTCCACAATTTTAAGTGCTTTCAGAAAAGACTTTGCACATAGTAGGCATTCAGTAAATGTAAGAATGTATTAAAACCATGCAATGCACTATTCTTGATGTTGTGGAGATTATAAGAATAATCTCAGAATAAACTAAGTTTGTGCCCTCAGTTTACAACTGAGAAAGGTAACAAAACATGGTAATGAAAGATACAGTACATCCCAAACCACAGAAGAGTACAGAAAAGGGACAAGTACTCTCCAGGCTAAGATAACTGAGAATGGCCTTCCAGAGAAGATGAAACCGGAGTACAGACATAAAGAATGAGTTGGATTTCAGTAGATAAGAGTATGCTATTTCAAGAGGAGGAAGTGCTATCGGCAAAAACACCAAGATGGAAAAGCTCATGAGTGTTCAGAGAATGCCAAGTAGTTCAGGTTGACCAGAAGAAACCGGTACATGAAAAGGGCAGTAGAGAGGCCAGAAGGGAGGCTGGAGCAAGTTTAAAAAGTTTCAGGTAGGGGCGCCTGGGTGGCTCAGTCGTTAAGCGTCTGCCTTCGGCTCAGGTCATGATCCCAGGGTCCTGGGATCGAGCCCCGCATCGGGCTCCCTGCTCGGCGGGAAGCCTGCTTCTCCCTTTCCCACTCCCCCTGCTTGTGTTCCCTCTCTCGCTGTGTCTCTCTCTGTCAAATAAATAAAATCTTTAAAAAAAAAAAAGTTTCAGGGAGTATGAAGAGCTACTAAAAGGATGAGTAGAGGAGTGATAAGGGTGAAAGCAGTGACGAGCTTTGCGAAGACTCCCCTGGCATCAGTGGGGAATGACAGGCTGGAGAGAGCACACTAATCAGCAGGCCCACACTGACATGGGATACAGTGGCAATGAAAGGCTGGAGGCAGGTGAGATATTAAGAAAATAAAAATGGCAATGCAGCGAAAGATGACCAGTGAGGCTGAGGGATTGAAACATCCTCTCCAAAATTTCCCATCTGGGTAACTAAGAGGGGGGTAGGAAATAAAGAAGTCCAAAGAAGGAGCGTGACTGGTGGAAAAGATGCTGAGTACAATTTTAGGTGCTAAAACTGAAGTGTTGGCAGAATTATCCATATGGTAATATCACGCAACTCAACCTAAGGTACTTAATAGCAACTCAGAAGACAGATGAGGGCTAGATATAAACAGAGGAGTCATCCCCACAGTGGGAAGGATCAGGATTGCCAAGGCAATGAGTGGAAAGAGAAAGTGAAGGATAAAGCACAGGGGAACACCTTCATTTAGGGGCAGAAACAGAGAGAAAGAGAAAATGAGAAAGCCTAGTTAAAAAGAAGAGTCCAGGAAACAAACTGAGGGTTGCTGGAGTGGGGGGTGGGGTGGGAGGGATGGGGTGACTGGGTGATAGACACTGGGGAGGGTATGTGCTCTGGTAAGCGCTGTGAATTGTGCAAGACTGTTGAATCTCAGATCTGTACCTCTGAAACAAATAATGCAATATATGTTAAGGAAAAAAGAGAAGAAGAAGAAGGTAGCGGGAGGGGAAGAATGAAGCGGGGGAAATCGGAGGGGTAGACGAACCATGAGAGACGATGGACTCTGAAAAACAAACAGGGTTCTAGAGGGGAGGGGGGTGGGAGGATGGGTTAGCCTGGTGATGGGTATTGAGGAGGGCACGTTCTGCATGGAGCACTGGGTGTTATGCACAAACAATGAATCATGGAACACTTCATCTAAAACTAATGATGTAATGTATGGGGATTAACATAAGAATAAAAAAAATTAAAAAAAAAATAGAAAAACATAAAAAAATAAATAAATAAAAAGAAAAAGAAAAAGAAGAGTCCAGAGGCGCCTGGGTGGCTCAGTCATTAAGCGTCTGCCTTCGGCTCAGGTCATGATCCCAGGGTCCTGGGATCGAGGCCCACATCGGGCTCTCTGCTCAGCGGGGAGCCTGCTTCTCCCTCTCCCACTCCCCCTGCTTGTGTTCCCTCTCTTGCTGTGTTTCTCTCTGTCAAATAAATAAATAAAATCTTTAAAAAAAAAAAGAAGAGTCCAAAGCATAGCTCTGCATGCTTGTGCAGAACCAACCACCCTGCTAAAGAAGATACCATTCTTGTGCTCTCTCAGGAACTGTCTGTCTAATAGGGGAGCTATTATTAAGAGAAAAAAAAAAAGAAGCTGAACCATAAAAATTTCTCCCCAAAAGAAATAGTTTTATTAACTATTAGGCTAATTGTAAAGATTCAGATTTTAGGAATTAACAATTCCTATGATGACTGGTTTATCTTGCTCCCTATAGTATTATCCCCAGGGCCTACCTCAGTTTGTGGCAGAGAAGGCCTTTAAAAATATTGCTGAAGGAATACAGAAAAGGACGAAGCCCAGATTCCTGCCCAAACACTGCAGATCTCTGTTATATAGTGTTGGGAACTTTTTTGCCCTTAAGTAGCTAAAATGTTTCCACAAAGTCTTTTCTCATTATTTGCTGGCTTAAATTCCTGTTTGTGGTGCAACTCCTGGGCAGTTATTACAAACACTGAATTCATGGACTGCATATAATTAGGTTCTGTACATCTCACTGAACCCATTCCAGCTCCACAAGTCTGGATATGTTTCAGAAGGGGTTTTTTGTTTCATTTTAAGAAAGGGAATTCAGGGCATATAGCATATATTATGGGGGAGTGGGGAACAACCCAGGAGGACCTAGACAGCACCCTGCAGCAAAATGTAAGAATAGTCACACTAGTAGAATACAGTTTGTACATTGCCTCACATTAGTTCAAGGCAGTTTTGCAACAAATAGTTCATGTTTGGTCAGGATTTTTGCCAAAATTGTGGACATGAACCAGGTAGGTGATACCATATTATCAAAAGGCTCTTAAGACATGCTGTTAAAAGCCAGAGCCCCAGGCCACTCTCAACATTTTCCCTATTTCCCTTGGTAACCAAACCTTATTGAATTCTTAAACCTGCTCTTTTTTTTTTTTTTTAAGATTTTATTTATTTATCTGACAGAGAGATAGAGAGAGATCACAAGTAGGCAAAGCAGCAGGCAGAGGGAGAGAAAGAAGCAGACTCCCCGCTGAGCAGGGAGCCCGATGTGGGGTTGGATTCCAGGACCCTGGGATCATGACCCAAGCCGAAGGCAGACGCTTAACCAACTGAGCCACCCAGGCGCTCCAAAGCTGCTCATCTTTAAGAACAAATGTACAAAAGCTTCTGCCTAAAAATGTCATTTTTCACTAAGTTCTCCCCTAATTCTTCTGGACTTCACTTTCTTCCTTCCCCAAACCCTTGCAGCTCTGGTCACCTGCAATGTCAGCATTTAGTCATGTACCAAATTATACCGGTTTTATGAGTGCAAGTCATTTTTACCTGAAGAGATCTAAGCAACGTGAAGTCAGGGTCTGGTATTTTATATTCATTTAAAAACTATATACTGAGTGCCTACTATGTGTTAGGCACTGTTCTCAACAGTGGGTACATAGCCCTCAAAGCTATGTACATTTTAGAGGAGACAGACAACAAGCAGTTCATATGGCTTTAAGTACTATGGAGAAAAACAAAGCAGGGAAGGAGAATAGGAGCATGCACGACAAGCCATGCAGATAACCCCAACAAAAAAGCATTCTTGGCACAACAGACAATACGGCCTAACACAGCAGACTTCCCTGACCACCCCCTCCACCAAATAAGAATTGATCACTTTTTTATTCTCCCAATTATTTTTGTTCTCCCACTGTGCTCTATTATAGCAGCTCTCTCAGTATTCCACAATTATTTGATATGTCAGTATTGCTTCCCAAACGTAAGGCAAAAATGACGTCTTATTCCAGCTGTTGGTAAATATTTTATGTAAAGAGTCAGACAGGAAATAGTTGAGGCATTGTGGGTCATCAGTAGTCTTTGTTGCAACAACTCAGCTTTGTCTTTGTTGCAGAAAGCAGGCATAGACAACATATAAAGGAATAAATAGAGCTGTGTTCCAATAAAACTTTACCTGTCAAAACAGGCAACAGGCCAGAGTTGGCCTGCAAGAGGTAGTTCGCCAACTCCTACCTTATTCTTTGCATCCCCAGCAATGAGTGACAGTATTTTCCATAGATAAACTCAAAAACATTTGTTTTAAATTGAACAGGAAATTAATACACCCAAGTTAAAATGAATTAAGCACAGGAGAAAATGTTAGTTAACTTAGTGGATGGCTATCCCTGCTGACAGATTCACCAGCCATTGACTAACATGAGTATTTGCCATTTTCTTACCTAGAGTGTAGGCTATGAAGTTGAGGATGCCCACTACAATCCAAACCCAATCAGGGACATGCTTGTAACCTGGTGCTGCAAAGGAAAACAACATGGGTTTTAATACAAAGTATAAGCATGCTTACCATACTATATACTGGCAATGAGAAATATAGAAATATTTCTATTTATTAAAGTTAAAGTACATTATAATATACTTTTAATGCAGATATTAAAATATATCAGTAAACTGACAAAACCAAAAAAGTAACTGCCCAACCCCTCATAAACAACAGACATTTATTTTGAGCTTTAATCATAACTCAAAACTGATTGTTCATCTTTACTTGAAAATTACTTACGTGCTGAGAATGAAAATTAATATTTTTGGAACTTAAAAGATGCTTGTGTTTAATCTGATCCTCGTTGTTTACAATTATCCTACAACATACATTAAGCCTTCAATCTATATTCTCTCATTACATTATTAATTAGCTAAACAAAAGACCTTTTCGTTTGGGTACAGATAGGTCACCTCCACTGGATGATTTGGCATCAGAATCATTCTGAAATGTCTGGACCTCACTATTTACCCTAAGATAGAACAACTGAGAATTAGGAGGTCTAGGTTCCAGTCCCAGCTCTGTATTCAACCAGCAGTGTGACCATGAATATATCATTTAACCCTTCCCATCTTCCATTTACCAAATATACCAGGACGAGATGGTTTACCTGGTCCTCTAGGTTCTATGATTTGGGGAAATACGCATAATATTTACATATTTTTAGCTCTCTTAATAACTGAGTAAATAATGTTACAGTAGTCGGATAAAATATTTCTAGTTACAAAACAAACTTTTGAGGATGTTCTGAAGATTAAAATACAAATTTTTAAAAACTGCTTAATATCCAAACCATGCTTAATAAAATTTAATCTTATTAATCATGTCATACCTTATGATCTTCATAAAGTTGCCGTTTTATTACATGCATAGAAGCCATGGCTTAAAATTTCAATTGACAGTTAAGCAAATGTATAGTTTCAATATTCAGAATTTCTATAATATCAAGTCATAAGTTTGTGAAAATCTGAACTTTCCTATAAAAACAATGTTTTCAGTGACTGTTAGTTTCTGCAAGTCAGTCCACAAAAGTCTGCTAAACCTACAACACAGATGAATTATAACACTAAAACTCCTTACTACTACATCATTTGTAAGTATTCTTATTGGAAAATATATACTCCAACTTAGAATGCAAAAAATATTCATCTACCTCCATCTTTCCATTTCTCTCAACTCCATCAACTAGCTGAGCAATGAAAATAAACTCTATCTCCCACTTATCCCCCTTCATCCCAAATACAGCCAGATTCTGTCCTATGGCCTGGGGCAGAAACAGGGTGAGGGAGAACACGAAGACAGGAACAGATGTGAAAGAAGATACTGGAGTCTGGGGTGCAAGCAGGCTAACAACTGCCTCCAAAAGCATTTCTTTCCTCTCTCTTCCAATGAGGTTCTTAAGACCTTAAACTTCAATCAACGTTTAAGGTCTAAGAACCATTTTCAGAGAAAACTTGGAGGTATTAAAGGCAAATACAGATGCTGAGCAGAGGGAAAGACAGATCACATTCCCTCCAAAAAAAGCGGGGGGGATTTTTCTTGCATAATGAGAACAAGGGAAGAAGGGATATTTCTGGAACTGCTGGGTATGTTGGACCACGCTCATATTCACTTTTAGGCAAAGTGTCATAATCCTAATTTCTTCTTCTTATAAATCCAATTATTCTTTATCAAAACCTCATTGCTTTTTAGACAGCATATCTAAATTAAGTAGCCAAGCTGGTGTCTAGAATTTAATGGAAACATCCATAACAGATTGTGAAAACACAACTTAGCTTTTACACTCAATTCCTAACATTTTACATACCCTTATAGTATCCAAAACTTCCCCCAAATACAAGCATATGAATAGAACCAGAAAATAACCACATCTCATTTTTCTCTATTTAGACACTTTAAATTTTATATTAAAGTAATAATCTTACCTGAAGCATAAAAGTCAGGATCAAAGTATGCCAAAAGTAGAAAGTTGAATACAACGAGCAGAAAGCCAGAGAAGGTTATCAGATTTGGAGCCAGCCAAGTAGGAAATACCTAATTTTTTTTTCAAAATAATTAAAAAATAATTAAAGTAAAGGAATCTCTCTGGCCACTACACAAGATGCAAATTTAAGTCATAATAAAAGCTATAAACTTGAAAGATCATAAACCATAATGTCCAGTTGATAAAAATAAGCATCTTTCTTCTCTTTTCTATATTTTAAATAATTCTATAATCAGCAAACTTTTATAATCATAACACTACATTTACTTAAGAAAATTTTTAGATTCATTTTATAAAAATGATGAATTATAGAGTATAAGCTTATACTCCAACAGTGAGATAAATCAAAAGGTATGTGACTAAGGGAAAGAAGTATAGGAGAGCTAGTTTCTCTTATATCTTATTAAACAGTTGCATCCATAACACTCCGTAAAATATTTAAAACTTACTAAAACATAAGTACAAGTCTATTAATTGTCTTACCTTTACTATAGTGTTCCAAAACGGATGCATGATATACAGAGAGAGTGGATTGGTATCCACAGCACTGTACTGTTAAGAAATAAAAGAAAATATTCAGTTACCCTTGCACACTAACAAGTAGAACAGTATTTCTGGAGTGAAAATAATAATACAAAAATAACCTAGAGAATATGTCTATTTACATGATGTCCTCATCTAAACAAAATTGGAGGAACACTATAAATGGTACAAAGACAGCCAAGTACAGCCAGATTTCTTTTTTTCATTCAATCAACTTTTACAATGTTAAATGTTTCAGTAGAGAAATTTATATTGCTTACAAGTTCTCACAATGCAAGATCACAATGTGCACACTGTATACATTCAAACACTGACTTTCTCAACCTCCTCAGACCACCACTAATGCACTTACTAGTTGTGCAACCTTGGGCAAGTTACTTAATCTCTGCCTTAGTTTGTTCACCTGTAAATGAGGACCATAGCTTCTACCTCAAAGAACTGTCATAAAAATTAAGAAATTAATCATATGCACAAAACACTTAAAGTAGTACCTTGCCCACGGTAAGTGCTATGTAAGTATTAGATATTATTAAATGTGTTTTAACCACCAAAGGATGACAGATCCCTTGACAGGAGGAAAATGGATTGCATAAATAAGCAAAGAAAGACAACAACAGGTTAGGGTTCTGTGGTAATACAGTTTATTCCCTAATTATTGAGCTAGTTAATAAAAATTCAAAGGAAATTTTATTATCTGTATTTATACATATATACATATATATAATTTTAAGAGTCGCGTCAATGACTTATTCATCAGACACACACACATTGGAGTACCTAGCATGTCGGAAACACTCTACTAGTGTAGGGAAGAAGAGATACTTAATTGGTAAGGGATAATTCCCACCTCAAAGAGTGGGAATACTACCTAACTTGTCCAGTTGACATTTAAACATTACAACAGTCAAATGTCTGAAAAAAGTTTTGTGTTTTATATTAACACTTAGTATGTACATAAAATAAGTAGTAAGCATTTGAATATCTAATTTTTTAAAAATCATAATTAAAGGTCAAAACTTCTTCCTGAATGCTTCCAAATATGCAGGAAATCTTTTCTCATCAGTGTTTCAAGACTCAAAAGTGTGATGGAACAAAAAAGTAAATAAATAGAAACAATGTTAAATACTGCTAGCAAAGACAGTTAATCAGCAAGTCTATGATTCAACAGACTCCATGTCTGAGTGCCTCCATTTCTCCAACCCATTCTGCCTGAAATGGATAACTGGGACAGTGGATCTGAGCTAGACAGTGGGAGGAAAATGGTGAAGAACTCAGTGTGCCTCTGCTGGCCACAGGGACAGGCTAAGCAGCCAAGGCCAGACTCTACTTAAATGCGAGTTACTGTTCTTCCTAAAATCAACTTGCACTTGCACAGCTCCCTACAGGTTACAAAGCCTTTCCACATAATAGATACCATTACATCTGAACCTCTGCAGAACGAAGGGGTCCTCACTTCGATTTAAGTCTTCGGACCTAAGGACATGGAACCAATACGAGCCTCTAGAGACTGCCAATGACAAGGGGGAGGGCCCTGGCCTCCACTTCACAGAAGTCGGCACCCAGACCCACTTGACGTAGCCAGCAGGTCAGATAAATGGGGAAACCACACATTTCAAGCCCACCGTCCACTGCAAAGTACAAAAGTTGTAAGAAGTCCAAATCAGAAGGAAACTGTTTAAGACATCACATGAGTACCTAATACGATGTACAAAGTATAATGTTCTTAACTCAGATGTTTGCTGAACGAGTCTCACTCAGCAGCTTTCCATAATTTCAACTTAGATCTATAAGAAGGCCCTTAACTGATGGTATTTTCATTAGAAAAGCTCCTCTTTTTAAATTCTGAAGTTTTACCTCTAAATATCTACTTCAGAAGACCAGAAGTATGAAAAGAATGCAGAACTAAACACAAGGTCAGTTTGCCTAAACGGATGTTTCACATTGAAGCTCAAGTACAGCAAGAAAATGTAATATGAGATCACAAAAGGTAGCAAACAATAAACCTAAAGAACCCTCTGTGCTCCAGCCTTACACACCTGAGTATTTTTCAAGATCACATATCACTTAGTATAAACAAAGAAACTTAAAACTGTCTTGTGAATCAATAGGAAGAAGAAAGAATGATTCAAACCTTCCACATTCATGAAAAAATAAAAAATAAATCTTAAAGATGTTAAACTAGATTCAGGTATTTGTTAAAGCTTATTAAATATATTTTTATTTTCTGTTGGAATGGTATACATCTGAACACCTTAACCAGGTAGATAATCCACTGTTAAGGCTCCCTGTGACTTGCCTGATCTCCAATCTACAAGGCCAGACAAAGCTAGTACCCTGGAGAAATGCTTGAAAACCACAGCCTGGATTTGAGAGAATCATTCCAAGGCAAAATCTCAGAATTACAAGAATTCAGAAGATGTCTAGTTCTTGAGTGCCCGACCCCCATCAATGCAACCAGGTAAAACAGTCATCCGGCCTCTTTTTAAATGCCTCTGGTGGCAAAAAAACATTATTTCCAGAAGCAACCCAACCCATGTTAAACCAACTTTCTATACACTAACAAAATCCTCCCCTTGTCCCATATTTTCTATCCTGTTTTCATTTTGCTTTACAAAGTTAAACAGACAAGGGTCGAATTTTTCTTCCAAACAACAGTGTTTCAATTATTTGAAGGCCACTCTCCCTGTCGCACCTACATCTTCCCTTCGCCTGCTTAAACATCCCATGTTCCTCTGGGGGTCCTCTTGCCATGCTTTCAATCTTCTTCATCTAGGTCTTGTACTTTAGACCAGAGGTTGGAAAGCTTTTTCTGGAAAGCATCAGATAGTAAATATTTTAGGCTCTGCAGGCCATATGGTCTCTGTAATAAACACTCAACACTACCACTGAAGCAAGAAAGCAGTCACAGAAAATAGGTAAACAAATGGGCACGGTTGTGTGCCTATAGAACAATATTTATTCACAAAAACAGGTGCCTGGGGGCTTTAGCTTGACAACCTGTGTTCCAGGCAATCCAATTTGTTGTTAAACCAATACAAACATGTGATCCAGGGCATAAGAAACATTTCATGTGGTGTATGAGTAGAAATAACATGACCATAAGCCGCTCTTCCTCAATATTCCTCTGATACTCAACCTATTAATTTCCTATGGCAACAAAATCATTCTGCAGACTTAAATACGAATGGGCAGTTGGACTACTAAGCCACCTTTCTCCATGCTAACGTGAGGATGACTGTTGGAACCTAAGTACCAGACTCTATATTTACCATTACAATATTTCATCTTACTAGATTCAACTCATTTTTCTATCCCCTCCAGATCTCTTCAGATTCAGACTCACTTATGCAAGGTAATAGCTATGCCTCTCCAAAATCTCAGCATGTAAATTTGTCATGCTGATAATAATGCCTTCACCTAAGTCTCTGTAAAAATGCTGATCAAGACAGAACTTCTAAACACTTCCCTCAAGACTGTTCTTTAGTACATTCAATAATTTTTATTTGGGTATAGAATTCTGTCCTGTCATCTATGACAATTAGTCTATCTTTCCCACAAGAGAAAATTTTCATAAATTCTTAGTAAGATCAGAATTACTTTAGATAACATTTCGCCAAAAATTAGAAAGTTTCAGACCTTTCTTTTTTTTTTTACTTCAGTATTAAGTCAGAAAACAAAGCAGAGTTCATTCTTCATTCATTCATTCAGTAAGCCAACAAGTATTTATGGTTCAGTACCTATGATTGTGCCAGGCAAATTTTTGCTAGGCCCAGTGAAGACAATGATGAACAAGCCAAAATGTTACCTATGTTAACCAAGTCTACAGCCCATTGTGAGACAGATGGTAAGCACGAAAACAAGGAATAATCACAAGTTGTGTTAAATACCGTGAAGGAAATAAGCAGGGTATTTTGCGAGAGGACATGGGGCACGGAGCGTGCATAGTCAGAGCGGTCAGAGAAAGCTTCTCTAAGAAGGGGACACAGCTGAGGCCAAGAAGATGAGAAGACAGATAAGGAACATAAGAGACACTGTAGTGAGTCAAAGAAGCGAGACACTAAAAAGAACATGCTGCTGTAGATTCCATTTATATCAAGTTCAAAAACAGACAAATTAACTTATGACAAAAGAAGTCATAATAGTAGTTTGATGGAAGAGACTGAATGGGGGCCTTCTGAGGTGCCAGAAATAATTCTGTATCTTGATCTGGGGTGGTGGTTATATGGGTATATACATATATAAAAATTCACTAAATTAGACACTTAAGATCTGTGCATTTATATGTAAAATACCTAAAAAGAAATAGAAAATAAAGAATATATATGTGGCAGTGTGCATTTGTGTGTGTGGGTGTGTATGCGTGCGCGCACGTGTGTGGTGTTGCAGGGAGGCAAGTACATGCCAAGATACCTTCCAAGCAAAGAGAACAAAAATGTGCAAAGAC
This sequence comes from Neomonachus schauinslandi, assembly GCF_002201575.2. Lineage (NCBI taxonomy): Eukaryota > Metazoa > Chordata > Mammalia > Carnivora > Phocidae > Neomonachus > Neomonachus schauinslandi. Next base: position 20,774,832 of record NC_058412.1, on the reverse strand, counting down.
CACAAAACTAGAAATACTTGTAATACTGGAGGAAGGCTAATGCAGCTATAGCTTAGTGAGCAGGGAGAAGTGACAGGAAATGAGATTGAAGACGTGGGCCTAACCACCCAGCAAGACCACAGTAAGATAGATTTTATTCTAAACCCAATGCACATCCTGATTTACATTTTTAAAGCATCGTACTGATTACAGTGTAAAAAGAACTAGACAGGGACCAAAGTGCAAATAGAAGCCAGTTACAAGACTTAAAGTACATCAGGTGGAGAGGATTATGGGTTAGGGTTAGCAGTACAGTGACTTCTAAATTACTTCCAAATATGCTGTGAAGTATGTTTTCGAGAAGGACATTAAAAATGTGAGACTCCCCTTAATTTAAGAAGGAAATTGGCTCCAATGAAAGGAAAACTATGAAACCACCTCCTTGGACATAGAAGTATTTCCTTTACAAGGGTACTATATTTCAAATCCCTTCTCTGTACTGTTAAGAAAACTGATACGAAGACACACCCTTGCACTAAATACAGACCTTTGGACAAATTATTAATTAGACTGGGGCCACTGTCCCAAGTAATGCTCTACTATCTATACTCAGCAACAGATTTCCCCTACTTTGTCTTCTAAACAATATAAGTAGAATAGGACTCGTATTGTCAAATGATTTTAAAATAAGGCCGGTCTTTACCCATCTGAAATATAAGCTTTATACTGTTTTAAAAAGACTTATGAGAGAGAGAAAACACAAGTGGGGAGGAGATGCAGAGGGAGAGAGAATCCTCAAGCAGACTCCCCACTGAGCAAGGAGCCAGATGTGGGGCCTGATCCCACAAGCCCGAGATGATGACTTGAGCCGAAATCAAGAGTCAGCTGCTCAACTGACTGAGCCACCCAGGCACCCCAAAGCTTTATACTTATAAAACATATTTAGTTAACTATAGTAATCCATAAAATGTGGCTCGATACAAGATATTAATAGTTCATAAACTGCACTTGTTAATCACTTCAGATGCAAGCAAACTCGAAATGATATTTTTAATTTTTTTAAATTATTTCCAAAATTCTTGAGTTCAAAATTATCCATGTTTTTAGGAGTAAAAAGTAAGATATCCATAAAGAGCCAATTTTAGTTCACAACTGGGTTATGTGAAATTATAATATTTGTTGCTCAAACCAACTTTTCAGACATGACTAAAATGAAAAACACACATTACCAACCTGTCTTAAAACAAGAGAAAGAAAGAAAAGAGTCAACTCTCTCTTTTCTCCCCCTGCAACAATGAAGCTCAGTGTCCGGTGCAGCACTGGGGTACGATACTGAGGTCAGAGGTCCTTGCTGACAGGACTCATGGCTCAATTATGTTTAGGTGCTTTAAGTCTTTCCAGGGGTAGAATCCATTGTTGCCAAAATGTACCCCACCAGCCACTCCCGGAGCAGAGTTCTTTAGCATTGGCATTCCAATCTTCCAGGCTAGTCACTTAAGCACAAAACATAAAACGAGGGATCTCAATTATTTAAAAAATTGTTATTTACTCAACAAATATCAAGGCAATCAAAAGAGCAGCCTTTCACATACAAGTGTGGGACTCACTGAGCACTGGGATATAAAGAAACTTAAAATTACGAGAATGGAGAAAACTTCCCAACCTGATCTTTTCTGTTTCTGGCACACAGTAGCCTGAGCTCAATAAACATATTTGAATGTTTGCACATATGAATGAATAAATGCATGAAGTACTTTGCATGTTTATTTAAGTAGCAGTATAGAGTTAAGGTATCAGTGATGAGAAGAAATGTTACTCCCTTCACCAAATCTATTTTCCCCTAGGAACTAGTCCAAACCAACTTTTAACTTCACAAGAGGAAATTCTTCTTACTCTTCCCCTATTTAATAATATAATGTTTACATTTGTATAATGTTTTACAGTTTCCACAGGACAATTACAGCTATTCTCTTGTTTGGTATTGTAAGATAGATTATTCCTACCTATATTACACATGAAGAGACTATAAAATTCAAGGATTATAACGGCTAATAAACAGAAAGGTCTGAACTGTAAGTCCTTTCTGATTCATCCTGGAACACATCTATGAAATTGATCACGTTGTCTGAAACCAGACTATCCTTTCTTGGCTTAAATACAATCATGATCTATCTAGATCCAATTTACTGAAATCATTATTCTCAAAATATCCTCTAAAATACACTTTTTGTCTTCCAATTTATGGCAGACACATCCTGAAGTAATCCCCAGTGAGTCAAGCCCCTGTATAAGCAATCCCCTCCCTTTGATAGTTCATTCCACTCCCTTGACGGTGGACCCTGTGACTAGTTTCTAACCAACAGAAAATAGCAAAGGTGAGAGAGGTCACTGCCTTGATTAGGATACTTTACATGACAAAGGTGATGAGATATCACTTCCATGATACATTTCATTATATAAGTCTTCATCTTAGCAATTTGGAGGAGTCTCCTGCTGACATTTAAGAAGCAAGCAACAATGATGTGAACTGCCTATGGTGAGGGCCATGTGGCAGGGAAAAGTGGGAAAGCCCTAGAAGCTAAGAGCCTCAGCCCTACAACTGAGAAGAACTGCATGCTGCCAACAACCACACAAGCCTGGATGAGGACCCCAAGCTGCAGATGAGAACGCAGCCCAGCTGACACCTTAACTGCAGCCTGGTAAGACCCTGAACAGAGAGAGAGGCTGGCTAACTCCTAACTCATAAAAACTGTGAGATTATAAATGTGTGTTGTTTTATGCCACCAAGTCTGTGATAATTTGTTACCCAGCAATAAGAAACTAGTGCATAACTGAAAGCACTACATCCTCTTTTCTACTAAGAGATATCTTAGGGCTCCTACCCACAAAATCAAGACTACCCGATGCTTGAGAGCTAATACATTACAGTAATATAGTTTCTCACTCCTTTATATCCATCTCTTGGTTTTATTAACTGCTCTTCAGATTGCAATATAATTGAATATTTCTTTGATGAGGTGGTTTGCAAACTGTAGTCACCAAACTGAACCCATATTCTTGGACCCTACCCCAGACATACAGAATCAGACACTCTAGGGGTGCAGCCCAGCAGTCTCTTTTAACAGACCCTCCTGGTAATTGTGCAGCACACTCAGGTTTGAGGACCACGGCTCTGGTGAAAGCAAACATTAACAGCACTCCCACAACTCCTCAGCTGAAGGATAAACCACACCATTAGTTTAGTGGCCAACACCTATTCCTCCTTATGGTAACTTCAAATACTGCATTGTAAGCAAGAGACAAGATATAATAAAATCTGGCAAGTACTCACTAAATTTACTAAATGCAAGGCATTATGCTACAAATAATCTATGGCATAAAAACACCAAACCTAAACTTAAGAGTGCAAAAAAAGGGGGGGGGGGTTTCAAATAACCCTGGGACAAAAATTTAAAATTTCTTAAAATACTTTCTATCAATACAAGACTTTAAGAACTACGCTCACAGAAAACATGACTCTGTAGACAGTGAGATCTCATTTCAGTCAATATTATCACTTACATCTACTAACAAGTTGGAGAGAAGATGGTGACAGAAGATTGGAGAAGCAAGAGCAGTAAAAACAAGCAATTCATGATGACAAACAAGTTTGCTTGCTAAACTTAAATAACCTATAATAAATTCTAATAAGAGATGAAAAGACAAAAAGAGGGGTCATTGAGTGAAGAAACCTGAAATCCTTGCAGGGAAATCTGGGTATCAAACACATGATAAATACACGGAGGATACTGCAGATTCTTAAATAGGAAAGTGGTATTTAAGAAAATTTATTTACTCTGCTTGTTGTATTATTATATATGATTTAACAAAAGAAATCTGAAGTCAAAGTCTCTGTGGGACCCAAGCTAGACACAGACCTCCCTTACTCTTCTCTCTCTCCATTAAGTTGTCACCCTTAACTTGCTTTCCTAAAATACACTTTCTCTTGGTATAACTTCCTGGGGTATGGGTACACATGTGTATATGTTAGCCAATGTTCACAAACAGAGAGGCACAGATGCCAAGTTTTATTTTTTACTTAACACTAATACAGCACTATGTGCCGGGCACTTTACAAATATGAACTCATTCAATTTTGATAATGATCCTATGAGGCAGATACTACACCATATCACAGATGAGGAAATCTGGTTAAAAATGACACTAAGTCAGAACGCTAGCACATGGTTTATTTCAAACTTATTATTAGTCCCAAAGCTAATTATTTAATCAAAAGACTTTTATCTCAATTAAAGCTACTACTATACGAAATGTTCTTAATACTCAACAAAATGTAAGACTAGTAAATATAGTCATCCACTTGCCCCTGCTAATAATTTTTAAATGGGGGAAAAGAAAACAAAAATAGTTCTTTCTTTTTCACTGTACATTTTCCCCGCCTGCAAACATTAGACACAAACCCAATTAAGCATATCACTGAAGGTCTTTATTCTAATGTTCCTCTATCTGGTACAAAACACCCAGTAACTACAAGGCAGAATTTATCTTTAGTTCTTAGATTTGAGAGGAAGCATAGCATGAAGAAAATGGGCTCCTAACCCAGACTGCCTGGGTTCAAATCTCAAACTTTGGGACCTTGAGCAAGTTAAATTCTCTGTGCCTCAGTAAAGTAACAGTAGTTCTACTTCACAAGGCACTTGTGAATATTAAATGAGATAAAATACGTAAAAGCACTTAAAGCAATGCCGGGCATATAGTAAATGCCATATAAATGTTTGCTATCATTATCATTATTATTATTACTCAGTATTTACAATGATATTGCTCTTGCCATTTCAACTTTCCTTCACTGGGCTCACTAGGCTCAGCCTGGTACTGGGCATACCCACCACTTCCTTATGTCTAATTTACCATGGTCTTCCTGGTCTCTGTGCTTCGGTTCCCCCATCAGTCTCTCCGGAACATCTTCTCCAACTTTCCCTTATGCGCTGGGCAAATTCTTATTCAAAGTTCTTCACATTTAAGCATTACAGGAGTTAGAAAAACAAGCCATCCTCAGTGAACTGATGTTTCAGAAAATAGTAAAAGAACCAAGTCAAGATGTTTCTTCCAAATAGCACCTAAAAATGTGGTGACCTTCTACCTACCACTTGATCTCTCTCCCTCTCATTCTGCAGAAGTTCCCCATCCATCCTTATTTCACTCCTTCTGAAAGACTCCTCTGTCTCTGTCAACTGCAAAAATAATTCTTTCCATGAGATATTTATAAATCTATATCTACGGCTGCTAAGGAGATTACTTAAAAATACCTTAAAAAAAATAATAAAAAAGGGGCGTCTGGCTGGCTCAGTCAGTAGAGCATGTGACTCTTGATCTCGGGGTTGTGAGTTTGAGTCCCACGTTGGGTGTAGAGATTACTTAAAAATAAAACCTTAAAATAAACAAATAAATAATAAGGCCACTAAAATGCTTTTCAAGACTTACAAATGAGGGCGCGTGGGTGGCTCAGTTGGTTAAGCGACTGCCTTCGGCTCAGGTCATGATCCTGGAGTCCTGGGATCGAGTTCCGCATCGGGCTCCCTGCTCAGCAGGGAGTCTGCTTCTCCCTCTGACCCTCCCCCCTCTCATGCTCTCTCTATCTCATTCTCTCTCTCAAATAAAAAAAAAAAAAAAGACGAATGTATTTACAGGTGGGAAAGGCAGCTCTTCCAATCTACTCAAGGAGACCAAGCACAACTAAAAATAAGTTATGTCTGAATTAACTGTAACATATCTAGGTAATGCCTTAATTAACATGGTATACTGTAGCTGGCCTGCAATCATAAGTGCAAATCAAAAGATTAAGAATTTCTCATGTGTCTACTCTGGCTCAGAAGAAAAGTGTTCTATCTCTGAAATCATTACAGAAATATTCCTTTAGTGGAGGATAATTCATCCACCAGCGATATTTCTTTAGCGCATGAAGTTTTCTTTGTTTTGATTCCCAGTCCACAAACTACACCTTCACATGGCCCTGCCCAAGAGAAGTGCCTTGCACAAAAGATTACTGTTATTCTTCCAGATTCAGCATCACTTATCGTTTAAATTATAATTATGCTTGTTCTATAAGGGTCAATCTCTCATGAGTTTGTTTACTCATCAGATAGGAGTTCATAATACCTCCTCTTGGGGCTATCAAGAGGGTTAAGTCAGACCAAACAAGTGTTAGGTACTATTGTTACCAAGGGTTACCTTTCCAGGGTTAATGCTTCACAAAACCCCTACCTCAGTGACTACCGCCTTTCTCCACTCAGTCATCTTACCAGAACCTGAGTCATCCCAGACTCCTCCCCATCCTTCATCCCCTGGACTCACCCCACCAACACCTCCAGCTTCTCCGTTACCATGGTCTTGTCAATTTTTAATCTTAAATCAAGGATCATAAACAAACGTCCACAGGGGTCAGGAAGATAAACTGAACAAAGCAGACCCACATGAAGCATATGGACTGGCGGGAAAATGGCAAACTGGAGAGCAACTGCCTTTTTTAAAAAGGGCAAGCGCTACTTAGCTTCGGGGGAGTCTTGCCAAGAGGAAATTCAGGGCCAATGTTGCCCACTATTCTGGTTTTTCAAACGAATCGAGAAATCTGGGTTTTTATGGGGAAGATGCTAATTTTTGAAACAAAGTATGGTGTGGGCTATAATTAAACGTATCTGCTGGCCAAATTCAGTGGGTAGGTTAACCAGTTCTGACTTCTATCTTTAGAATCCCCACTCCCTTTCTATCCCTATTACTTAGATTCAGGCTTCCCCTCATTTCTTACCTAGGTTTATCCAGAAGATCCCAAAAGGTCTCCAGATCACCTCACCCATTCATTTTCTACAAGCTGCTGGGGTAAGCTTCCTAAAATTAAAATCTGATCCTGTTGAAAATTAAGCAGTTCCGGGGCGCCTGGGTGGCTCAGTCGGTTGAGCAACTGCCTTCGGCTCAGGTTATGATCCTGAAGTCCAGGGATCGAGTCCCGCATGGGCTCCCTGCTCAGCAGGGAGCCTGCTTCTCCCTCTGACCCTCCCCCCTCATGTGCACGCGCTCTCTCTCTCATTCTCGCTCTCTCAAAGGAATAAATAAATAAATAAAATCTTTAAAAAAAAAAAAAAATCAAGCAGTTCCCCCAAACCTACAGCATTACAATGTGCCTAAAAATCACCTGAGGTATTTAACATGCAGATAACAGTAATCTACCCAATCTGAATCTCCCAAAGTGAGGCTAGGAATCTCCTATTTAAACACTTTCCCAGGTGATTCTGATGCTGATAGTCCTTGGGCCATAGAAACACTGATCTACAGGGTAAAATCTAGAAGTCCTTTCCATGAAAGTATCCCCTCTTGACAGGGCCCCACATTCCTCTTCAGCCTCATCTCCTGCCCCTCCATCATTACGCCTAAACATCTACCTTCTTATGGTTGCCAGAAAATACTCTCGGCCTCCACTCCTTTTGCATTCCATTGCTCTTCTGCTCTGTAAAGCCTTTTCTCCCTCTACATCTGGTAATGTGGGACCTACTCAGCTTCATCTTTCTAGACTGAGCTCTGCCTTTCCCCTCCATCCCCTCTCTGCTGCCTTTCTCAGCTTTAACCCTCTCTCCCTGGAGCTGCTTCCTTCTCTCCCATAGCACCCGGCACTTACCTAACTGCATTTTGCAGCCCCAGTGCTATGCCTGACACAGTAGGCCCTCAATAAATGCTTACTGAAGCGCTGTGAATTGTGCAAGACTGTTGAATCTCAGATCTGTACCTCTGAAACAAATAATGCAATATATGTTAAGAAAAAAAAAAAGAAGAAGAAGGTAGCGGGAGGGGAAGAATGAAGCGGGGGAAATCGGAGGGGTAGACGAACCATGAGAGACGATGGACTCTGAAAAACAAACAGGGTTCTAGAGGGGAGGGGGGTGGGAGGATGGTTTAGCCTGGTGGTGGGTATTGAGGAGGGCACATTCTGCATGGAGCACTGGGTGTTATGCACAAACAATGAATCATGGAACACTTCATCTAAAACTAATGATGTAATGTATGGGGATTAACATAAGAATAAAAATAAAATTAAAATATATATATAAATAAATAAATAAATAAATAAATGCTTACTGAATAAACAGAATCAAACTGTGTGAACTATAGTAAGGGTGAAGGCCAGATTCTTTAGCATTATCATCAAGATGCACACAGTCTCTCTTTACAACCTGTTAACTGCAATACTAATAAATTTACCATTATCACAGTTCCTATAATCAAGTTGTTGTTGATATGCAACAACAGAATAATAGCAGAAACCATTTCATCATAGAATTATATTCTTGAAACCAAGCAAGATATTTCAAAGAACACTTACCTCCTCTCTGAAGAAAAATGATACAATTTGAAACTAGCTGTTACACTATCAATTAAACAATGCCTTCCCTAGGTCAGATTAGGTAAACCACAATAGAAGTTTCACCCTTAGATAACTGGGGAAATCCTTCAACTGTAAAGACTTGTCCAAAGAAAGGTCAGGCAGAAAGGAGGAATGAGAAGCCTCTCAAAGGTAAAATCCCTCAATATAATTGTCTAAAGGTACATAAATAAGCAACAGAGAAAATGGTAGTTAAACCCCTGACATCTTCACATTCAAAATACAAAAGTATTCTTCCGATATCCAGGAGATGCACAGCTCCCTTTTACCACACTTCCAAAATGATTTATGTTCTTTTACACTTTCATTCCTCGAATAAATATTTGTTGAGTATCTATTCTGTTCATGTGCTAGACCCTGATCATGTTGAACAAGACAGCTACAGGCCCTACCCTCTCAGAGCTCATATCCTAACAGAGAAGGCAGACTCTCAACTAATTATTCATCTGCTTAATAAAATCGTGGTAACAAACGGAGAACACAAATGTTAAGACAGCACATAACATACAATCCATCCCATGCTTTCTTCTACACTGAGAAGCAATCGTCTTAGTTTCTTACTACAGAAATCTAATTACCACCCACGTGTGCACCACTCTCGGTGGTTATTCTGAATAACTGCCAGGTTTCCAACTGTAGCTCTCAGATGTACCTCTAGGGAGACAAAGAAATTAAACTAATGCAAAAGTAATTTTTCCACCAGCAGCTTTTATAGTATCAAATTTTCTCACATCACTTTGCTCTAATATACAGGGTCACACCAGGGAATAAAAATCTCTTGACTGTTTTGAGTCTACCCATTTATGGGATGATCTGCTTCAAAAGCTGTTTTAATTCAATAAGCATTTATAAAGCACTTCCTGTTGAAGATCACACAATGGGAACATGTGATCTTTAGGAAGAAAGTGTCTCTAGGTGCAATTCATATTCCAGGAAAACTGACCACACAGATTTGTCCTTTGGGCACCTTTGGATTCATATTTTTAATCTGAACACAATACTAAGAACCCTCTACTAGAAGAAGTTTATGTTATAATTTGTGGCCCTCCTTTTTTAAAATAAAATCAACAAACTACATTTTAGTGAACACTGGATGTTTGCTAAACTGACCTTTGTTTTCCAGGATGATAGGAGATACGCTGCCAGACACAGAAAGTGAGTCAGATAACGGAAAACGGGAAAACATAGGAATAGAAAAGCACACTAAAATTTCCTGTAAATTAGGACACCTATCTAGTTGGAAATATAAACTTAGGGAACACTGCTTTATTAAGAAAAAGTAGATTTCATATTACAGACACTGCTGCAAATGAAACAGCTATTCTATTGGCACTTACACCCAGAAAGCCAGATCCTAGTATGGAAAAAAAGTTTTATATGTCAATATTTACTGTGCAGAAGAGATAACAGGAAGAGGGTAGAGCTGAAGGCAAAACAGGAGGTATCTGGGTGAATAACCTTCTTTAATGAAGTTGTGAAGCCCTGGCCAAGGTTACCAAGAAGGCTCTGGAACTTCTTTCCACTTAAATTTTAATGTATGTCAGCACCTCAGGTCAAAATTGTATGACACCATATTGCTTGAAAGCAGAGGAATGTCCTATATGACCTGCTTGTAAGCAAGGTCCTTCACAGTTTTTCCAATTCCAGTTAGGCAAAATCCATTATGATTTTTTTCAGCTATTCATTCATTCTACATATGTCTATTGGGTTCCTAGTATGCACAGTAGTATTGTGCTAAGGCCATGGTGATCCATAAGCCAAGTCTAACCACTTGAGTATTACATTGTAATAGGGAGACACACTAACAAATTCCATAAAGGAGCAGAGGGTACTCTGACAGCACGCTTAAGGGGAGAGGAGAGCTTAGGGGATGCTTCTGTGAGGAAGTAACATATAAGTGAAGACATGAAGATGAATATAAAGAGGAAAGGAAGCTACAATCCTGGCAGATGGAACATTACTTAAAGATCTAAGAAGGGGGGATGGGGAGGAGATGGCTACTAATACTGGCACGGGCAGACAGTGAGGAGCATGATGTGAAGCTGAAGACAGGCAAGGACCATATCATTCAGCACCGTGCAGATCATGTTATGGATTTTTTGGACTTCATTCCAAGAGCAACGGGAAGACATTGGTGTGTTTTTTGTGTTTTGTTTTGTTTGTTTGTTTTTAAGATTTTATTTATTTTCTGACAGAGAGAGACACAGTGAGAGAGGGAACACAAGCAGGGGGAGCGGGAGAGGGAGAAGCAGGCTTCCTGCCGAGCAGGGAGCCCGATGTGGGACTTGATCCCAGGACCCTGGGATCATGACCCGAGCCGAAGGTAGATGCTTAACGACTGAGCCACCCAGGCGCCCGACAGTGGTGGGTTTTAAGCAAAGGAGTAATGCACATTTTTTTAAAGATCACTATTTAACATAGAGAAAAGACTATAAGGGCAAGAGTAAATGTGGTTGAGCAAAATAAAGTAGTACTTGATTATAACCCAAAGTATAAAATAAATATTCATGCATCCACACTGATATAAACAAATGACTGGATAAATATACAATGGGAAGAAAAGACAAATCTCCCATGCATAATTCCAAACAAATTATGCCAATACTCTGCCCTCAGGGAGGTAAGACATAACTCTCCACTACCAAGGGAGGGCTCATAGTGACTTCCTTCCAAAGAGAGTAACTTTACAGGGAGAAACCTAACAAACACTACCTCGGCCAGGTGATCAAAGTCAGTATCAGCAGTGACAAGTTATATTGATAACATGTACTCTTCATATGATGCAATGAGAGGTGCAACTTCATCTCTGTGCTCTTCCTCCCAAAAACCCATAACCCTTGCCTCATCATGAGAAAAACATTAGACAAATCCCAACTGACAGGCATTCTATAAAATACATAACCAGAACTCCTCAAAACTATCAAGGCTATCAAAAAGAAGGGAAGTCTGATAAATGGTCACAGCCAAGAGGAGCCTAAGGAGACAGGATGACTAAATGAAATGTGATATCCTGGATGAAATCCCAGAACAGAAAAAGGGCATTAGGTGAAAACTTAGGAAATCTGAGTAAAGTATGGACCTCAGTTAATAATGCGTGAATATTGGTTCATTAATCGTGACAAATGTAACATACTAATGTAAGATGTTAATCATAGGGAAAGCCAGGTATGAGACATAGGGAACTGTACTATCTTCACGGTTTTCCTGCAAATCTAAAGTATTCTAAAATAAAAAGATTACTTAAAGTGTATGTGGGAAGAGTGGTAATGGAACCACTCTTCTAGCTTAGGCTAAAAATGACAGAAGGTACAGGACCTGGTGATTCACTGACTGGTGGGTGAGGTAGAGGACTCAAGAGTGAAAGCGACACAGTTAGCAAGGATGAAAGGTTACAGCCCAGATTTCAGGCTCGGAAAACTGGATGGACAGTGGAGTCATTCACTGATAAGGGAGCAGTGGAGGAAAACCAGATTTGGAGGAAAGTTAACAACCAGCATTTACTGGAGGCCCATTACGTGTCAGGCCCTTCGCAAATTCCCATAATCATTTTGCACCATAGGGACTATTACCTGGCCCAACGCCATGTAAAGAAATTAGAGTTAGTATCAGGTCTCTACGGACGCCAAAGCTCGCTCTCTTTCTACTACACAGTTCGTTCTGCGCACATTTACTTCATCTGGCAGCCCAAGCGCCCAAAGCTACTGCTGAGGAAGTCTCCTCATTGGGAGTAGAAGTGGAGTGCATCAATACCACCGCCTCGGTAGTTACTCCCCCTCCCCGGGCCTCATCTGCCAAAAACCATCTCCATCTGAGTTGTATCCAAGAGACGGGTGGAGACCTCATTAAAATGAAGACAATTAAGACACCACGAAGGGAACTGCATCCGCTAAAAATAAAAATAATAATAATGAAGTAAAGAAGCACAGGGAATTCTCTGGTTCCACTCTCGTCGAGCGGTCTCCTAAGAAAAAGGCAATCCCCCGGGAGGGTACCAAGTCAAGGCGGCTGGCCTAGGATGCCCCCACGCACCCTGACCCCAAAGCTCCAGGTCTCGACAGGACCCCCGGAGAAACGCCCGCCAGCCCGCTCGGAGCCACGCGGCACAAGGTGACACGAACCGCGCCTGCCCCACAGCCGCCTGGGAGAGGCCGGGAAGAGGAGGGAGAGGGGCGTCCGCGGGCCCCCGCGCTACCTTGTACTTATCAAAGCCAGCCAGCTGCTCCGGGCTCACGTATTCGTAACCAGCCATGACGACCCGAACACCGAGCGCCCACTCGGCAGCAACTCTCCGCGAAAAGGTGCGGGAACACGAACACCACACCAGCTGGGCAAGGATGGGAAGACTTAGGCTGGCAGAGGAGGTAGAAGAGCCGCGCTCCGCCCACCGCGCACGCGTAGCCGCCTCAGGCCACTTCCGCTGCCTCCCAGTGCGCAAGCGCAGCCTCCACCTCTTCCCGCCCACCGAGGGAGAGACGCTAGCCTGTTCACGCGGTCCACCCCCTCACGCCGTCGCAGCCCAATCAGTGTGGATCGGACAACACTAAGTCCCGCCTTCCAGGTTTTCTCGTCGCTTCATTCGTTAGCGTCAAAATTGGTGAGCCGAAGTAAAGAGTGAGTGGAGGCGAAAGGTCAATTTCCCAGGGGTCCTTGCTCCTCCCTGCGGCGGTAGGTGGGAGCATCTGTGGTTTCGTTGCAGTGTGGAGGTTTGGAGCTTTCCTTGCGGGTACCGCTATTGCCTGCGAACCAATTCAACAGTACTTCAGGGAAGAGGGCTGAGTTCCCTCAAACCGTGACGTAAAAGACCAGAGAAAGGGAACGTGCCCGGCCCGCAGCAGCTCCTGGCTCCGTGCGCTGCGCACAGTAGGTGCTTAGGAAACGTGATTGGACGTCGAGAAGCCGGTGGGGAGCCTCGGTGACAGGCTTTTTGCAGTATATAAGGGGCCCTGAAAAGGCGCTGGAGACATCCCTCAGGCCTCTCCACACTCCGCTCTATCAAAGTGAAATTGCTAATGTCTTCCACCAGATAAAAGCACTGGTCTCTGAGTCTGTAGGAGTCTTTAAGTGTGTTTGCAGAAGTGCATGCACATAACTGGAGCCGGTTGTAGAAAGAGCACTAGATCAATGGCTAGAGTGTATCAATCCAATAGTAAAATTTCTTAATAGTAATAGTTGCTACCACTTTTTTGAGCGCCTTCTATGCGGGGAACTTTACATACGTTATCACCAACCCCCATAACATTACTACGAAGTGGGAGGCGCTTGACCCAATTCACAGATTAGGAAATCAAAATTCAGATTACCTAACCTGCCCAGGATCAGACCATTCATTATACAGCTCGGAAGTGGTCGACCCAACATGAAATGAGGTTCTTGGTGTCGGAAACCACTACCTAAGGGGGACTCTCAATCTCTGGGTCTCTGAAACAAGGGTGATTATTTTGAGATCTCTTATGTTCCTTATATTCATTCATTAAACAGATAATTATTGGGTGCTCAGTATATGCCAAGTATATTATTATTTCTGCGTGTGTCTTATCTCACCTTCTAAAGTACAAGATCCTCATGAGGTAATAGATATGAAGCCTCTATCATCATGGTACATGGCAGATAAATAAACTTGAGTGACTCACCTCACTTGAGAGGATTTGTGTCTTGTACATCTTAATGTTCCCCATGTCTTTGATATGCTGTGTAGTGTCTGATTTGAGGACATTAGAAATATGGATCTCCCTTTAAGAAGGAAATTGGCTCTAATGAAAACTATGAAACCACCTCCTTGGACATAAAAATATTTCCTTTATGCATGTACTGTATTTAAAATCCCTTCTGTGTACTGGTAAGAATACTGAATTGGCATGCCTTTGCACTAAATATGAGTTTTGGACAATGTATTCATCAGACTGGAGCTACTGTCCCAAGTAAAATGCTACAGATTTCTTCCGCTATGTGTTTGTTCTAATCAATATGAAGAGAAGAAAATCTTCATATCAAATTATTTTTTTTTAATTTTATTTATTTATTTGACAGAGAGAGACACAGCGAGAGAGGGAACACAAGCAGGGGGAGTGGGAGAGGGAGAAGCAGGCTTCTTGTTGCCTGTGTTCTCCTCAAGGATTTTGACAGATTCCTGTCTCACCTTTAGGTCTTTCATCCATTTTGAGTCTATTTTTGTGTGTGGTATAAGGAAATGGTTCAATTTCATTATTCTGCATGTGGGGTCCAATTTTCCCAACACCATTTGTTGAAGAGACTATCTTTTTTCCATTGGACATTCTTTCCCGCTTTGTTGAGGATTAGTTGACCATGGAGTTGAGGGTCCATTTCTGGGTTATCTATTCTGTTCCATTGATCTATGTAGACACCCCATTTTTGAGTAAGGATTATTTTTGTCTTCATGAATCTTTGAGATCACTGGAGTTGGGATCAACAGTTACTTAGTTTTCGGTGGAAGAGAAAGGTACAAGCAGAAAAACCTAAGAAGAGCAAGAGAGTAGGAAATATTGCTGTCCTTCATTTTCCTGTGGCAAGGGTTCAGGTAATAGTTGCCAACATAGATGTCTACTACATAAGGCTTTGAGATCTTCCTTGATATACCCAAGGCTGTGCTGCCTACTGGACCAGAACTCTAGCAGAAGCTGGCTCTACTTTCAGGAAATAAGACATACAAATATGAAACAATGTGTAGAAGTAGTTTCATTATCTCTTCATGTATTCTTGTTGAACTCTAGCCATGTGCCAAATACAGATACCATTATAGACCTTGGAGATACAAAATTGAATAAAACATGGACCCCAGGCAAGGAGTACATTATTACTTCATTCTGTGAATGACCAGTATTATCCAATGTCCTGGCTCTTCAAAGTTTCTCTTTCTTCCTTCCTCCCCTTACCACCCCCCTTTTAAAAAGTTCACTGTTAAAAGTGTGAGATATTTTATCTTGGAAAGAGAATTGACTCAAGGATAAGAAATAAAGAGTTGGAATCAAAACAAAACTCTGAACACTTTAAGATCTCACAGATACTAAATTAATATTTAGATAAATAATCTAGAAGATGAGATACAGAAATAGTTCTTCAAGTATACTAATGATACTTAGCCTTTCATTATGAAATGTCGTACCAGTTGGCATGAGCTGCAAGAAAATAAAAGGTTTGGCAGATGTAAAAGTTATTTATTGCCACATAACGGATCACACAAAACTTAGTAGCTTAAAATAACATAATAATAATGCTCATAATTCTGTAGGTCAGCAGTTTGGGCTGGGGTTAGCTGGGCAGTCCTGCTAGTCTTGCTGGTCTTATTACTATTCCAAGACAGCATAAACGGAAACTACAAAGCCTTTCAAGACCTAGGCTCAGAAGTCACACAGTGTCACTTCTCTCTCATTGTCATGGACAAAGCAAATCAGCAGGCCAGCCCAGATTCATGGGAAGGAAAATAGACTCACCTCTTAATGGATGGAATGGCAAAGTCACCTGGCAATGGAGCCTGCATGGAAGGATGGGAAGACATTATTACAACCAACTTTGCAAACACTCTACCGCCTCATATTAGCTACAACAGCTAAAAAACAGGACAGGAAGTAAGCTTCATCTGGAAAAGATTTGGAAACCACTAACCACTTGATTTCCCACTGTTTCTCTGTGCTTCCACAGCATCCTGTGCATACCTCTTTCTTCATACTTACATGTTATGAAATTATCTATTTTCTTATGTGTCTTACTGGACTTGAAGTGCCTCGGGGGTAGGACCACATCTGTAAAGCCCCGACCTGGCATAATGACTAGCACTCAGTAAGTCCTCAGTAAGTTTTTTTTTTTCTTGGTAGTTTTATGGTTTTATTAACATAAATACGACAGGCACAAAAGCTATCTATTCATTTTCTTTGCTGCACAGCCTGGCATTGGGATTGGTGACTCTGATGGCCAGTCGGGCTGCTCTTTCCACAATGGCTTTACGGTTCTTGGAGGAGACATTGTGAGCAATTCTGCACAGTATGATTTGTTGCACATCAGCAGCACTTCAAGCTCCTTGACCTTGTGGACTAAGAACTTCCAGAAGCCACTGGGCAGCATGTGCTTTGTTTTGGTGTTGCTCCCATTTCAATGCTGGGCATCAAGATCTGGCCCTCGAATCTTCTGTGCACCCTATTGTCAGTGCCTCTGGATTTCCACCAGTTGCACTTAATTTTTTTAAAAGATTTTATTTATTTATTTGAGAGAGAGAGATAGCAAGAGAGCACGAGCAGGGAGGAGAAGGAGAAACAGTCTCCCCAAGAGCAGGGAGCCCGATCTGGGGCTCAATCCCAGGACCTGAGCTGAAGGTAGACTCTTTTTTTTTTAAAGATTTTATTTATTTATTTGACAAAGAGAGACACAGCGAGAGAGGGAACACAAGCAGGGGGAGTGGGAGAGGGAGAAGCAGGCTTCCCGCGGAGCAGGGAGCCTGATGCGGGGCTCCATCCCAGGACCCTGGGACCATGACCCGAGCCAAAGGCAGACGCTTAACGACTGAGCCACCCAGGTGCCCCTGAAGGTAGACTCTTAACCGACAGACTCTTAACCCCTGGTTGCACTTAACTGTGACATATTGGTCTGACTGGTGCCAGATGAACTTCTTGATCCTCTTTTTAACAATCTTGGTCTTCACTAGAAGTCTGAGGGCAGCCATGATGCTGAGTAGAGGACAGCTGCCACCTCCACAGGCAGCGAGCGGCAAGAAAGAGGGGGGCCTTAGTAAGTTTTCACTGAATTAAACTGGACTGTGAGGGAATAGAGAAATGTATGTTGCTGGCAGCAACAGGTGCTATAATATTCTTCATAGTCATTGCCCTAGTAACCCCACATTGGAAGAACATACTTCCAGGAAATAATCTGAAAGAAAAGAATCTTTATTGCCAAGATTTAGAAAGAGCCATATTTATCATTGCAGAGGGAAAATGCAGACAGTCAAAATGCCCAATGAATTAAGGACCCAAACTATAAACCATGGTAAATCAATGTGATAAAATATAGAATCATTAAAAAGATAAGTGAGTGGGTGCAAAAAAAAAAAAAAAAAAAAATAGAGGGAACTCCAGAAAATAACAAGTGTTGGCAAGGATGAGGAGAAATTGGAATTCTTGTGTGTTGTTGCTGGTGGAATTGCAAAGTGATGCAGCACGTATGGGAAAATCTTTGACAGTTCCCCAAAAAGTTAAACAGAGTTACCATATGACCCAGCAATACCACTCCTTGGTAAATACCCCAAAACCTATACATAAATGTTCAGAGGAGCATTATTCATCATAGCCAAAAAATCAAAGCAACCTAAATGTCCTATCAGCTGACGAATGGATAAACAAAACAAAAGTGTATCCAAACAATGGGATATTATTCACCCATAAAAAGGAATGAGGGGCTGATACATGCTACACATGGATGAACCCTTAAACATTATGCTAAGTGAAAGAGGCCAGGCACAAAAGACCATATGCTATATGGTTCCATTTGTATGAAATGTCCAGAATATATAAATCCATAGAGACAGAAAGTGGATTAGAAAGTGGACTAATGATTGCCAGGGGATGAGGGTGAGGAGGATTGAGAGTAACTACTAATGGGTATGGGTTTCTTTTAGGGTGATGAAAATGTTCTGAATTAGATAGTGATGATGGTTGCACACCCTTATGAATATACTAAAAACTACTGAAATGTACCCTTTAAATTTTTATGGTAAGTGAATTTTATCTCAATTTTAAAAAGTAAAATAACATTATATTCAAAAGAAAAGCACAAAATAACACATACATATTTCCTACAGCCAAAAGTGTATTGATGACCAGGGAAAGACAGAAGAATATCATGAACTCAGTGTTTATAATTCATGGGCTTTTTATTATTTTAGGTAAGGTTGCTTCGAATTTGGTACTTTTTAGGACATATTTGCCAGAACATTATGCAGAAC